>NC_065520.1:15512649-15566819 GCF_006386435.1 Epinephelus moara
TCTTCAGGAATAAAATTATAACAACATCTGAGCCATAAAAATGAGTTTAAATTAACATTAAACTTCTTTTTTCTTTTTTTTTTTTTCATGCATGTCTCTGTGACAATATGGCGGCTTGTTCACTGGCTGGCTATGATGTCCGTCACAAATCTTTAGCTACGTAGCGCCATCTTGTGGGTCAAATTACCTATGTCAGCATTTACCTTGGTCTATAGGTTGCACCGGTGTATAACCCGCACCCAACTTTTTAGATGAAAAAAAAAGGGAAAAAAAGTGCGACTTATACACTGAATTTTACGGTAACAAGGATATCATAACATCTTCAGAGACTCATATAATGTTTGAGGAGAGTGACTAACGGCTTATCAGCTGTTTCTGACTACCAAGACAGTCATTGATATGTGCTTAGAAAACACTTAATGCTTTGTCCATGATACATCTCTGGGCAAACGGATTTCTTTATCTTAGAGAAAATGGGGTGTTGCAGTGTGGTGGTTGCAGATAGCGAGCACGCACCTGTCAATTTAGAATGATTCTGATTAACTAACACGCACACAGTGGCAAGAACTACATTTGCCGGTGTGCACTCGCCATAAATCCAATGGTAATTTTGCGTGTGCAAAGTAAGAATATTTCTTTGCGCATTAATAAATGAGGCCCTGGTTTCATGTACTTCAAGTCATCGCAAAGTGTCTTGTGTTTTAAACCAAGACGCTGAACCGAGAGATGTGAGTACCAAAACGTAAAAAAGTTAAATAATTATTAAGTTGCTTAAAACAGCTAAGAATCAATTAGTGCGGCCACTTCTGCTTCAGCGCTGTTCAAACCTTGTGGTTGCATCCCTCTGTGCTTTGTCATGACTGACCTACATTACGCTCCTAGCCCCTGTCAAGGTAGAATTAATACAAATAGGGGAAGGGAGGGATTAATGTTCCTCCCCCAGCAGTGGGAGTGCTGCTGCTGATGAAGGGCTTCCTCTGTGCTCAGTAAGAGATCACAGTGTCACTGACAGCACAGAAAAAAAACTCCTTGGATACAAAAAAACCCCAAAAAACTTACTGGCCAAGCATGTAGCAGCTATTACATCCACCTTGTGGTTGTATGCCTCCGCCAACCAGAAGCTACATATTCTAAAATGTGGATGCGTCACACACATCTTCAACCTGGCAGCACAGAGGATCTGTACAAGCAGCACAGATTCAAGATAGACACCCAAGATTAGAGTCACCATCATCCACCTTCTTTGCCTGAGATATGGTGTTGAATAATGGCCAGAAAGGTCACCATGAAGTTTAAAAGTTTTAACCTATGAGTCATTTGTGTGAAATGGTATCATAATTAGTTCATGAATGCTTGAGTTATGACCACAAACATGTTTTGTGAGGTCACAGTGACCTTTGCCCTCGAACATCATATTCTAATCAGTTCATTGTTGAGTCCAAGTGGATATTTCTGCCAAATTTGAGAAAATGTTTGGAAAAAGTTTGGGGAACTTCCCTCAAGGCCTTCTTGAGATACCATGTTCACAAGACTGAAATGGACGTGAGGTCACAACAACCCTGAACTTTGACCAACAACATCTAATCACATCATGTTTGAGTCCAAGTGGACATTTGTCCCAAATTTGACAAAACGCTGGGGGAAAGTTTGGGGAAATTCCCTCAAAGCTGTTTTGAGATACCACATTCACAAGAATGAGACACTCGCAAGGTCACAGTGACCAGGACTTGTGACAACGAAAATCTAATCTGTTCATCCTTGAGTCCAAGTGAATGTTTGTGCCAAATTTGATGAAATTGCAACCTGGTGGAAAAAACCACAACAGTCTTGTGGTTTAGAATTAATTTCTTTCTAAAAAGGCAAATATGATAGTGGTGTGTCAAATCAAAATGGCTAACTACCACAGACTCATATTCATTTGTTTGGGTATTTAATACAGAACCACTTATGTAGTGGTGTAATTGTAATTGTAACCAATTATAACACTGCACTGACTCTCTAACTTTCTGTGAAATCATTGGGGAATCATGGGACTCTTGAAATGAAGTGAGTTACCCTTTCAGTCTGTGCCCAAAATGTCTTAATTTCACAAATAAAATCCAAGTATCATTATAACACTGCATTAACCAAACGCTTGTCAGCGCCTGTCAAGTTGACACCATTTGTTTGAATTTCTTGTTAGCAATCCAGTTGAAAGCCTAGACAGCTTTTTCGTCATATAATTAACCCTGCAGAGTATTTGTAATGTGTAACATTAGAGTGTTTTTCCATGTCAGTATTGACAGCTTTCCTTCAGGTCTAATTCCCTGATAGACAGCGGGGATAAAATGTCCAGCCAGCCTTACTTTAAGCAATATTCCATTTTTTAACCATCTTGCATTTGAAATACTGTCAGTCTTTTGAAACCATGAACTTGTCAGTGGAATGAATGGCCATCAGAGTGCCAACATGAGCCATGCTGTGCTCGCAATCACTTCTCTCTCACTTTGTGTCTTTCTCAGAATGTGAACAAGAACTTTTATCAGTTCGTGTGGCTCTTTTTTGAGGCATACCAGTCTGATATCAGAGGCTGATTCAATTCAGCTCCAACTGAAGTGTTTTCAACTGTACCCTCGATGGCACTCCGCAAAAACTGCTCAGGAATGGCCCAAGGAACATGCCAAAGAGCTCAAGGCATTGCCCTAGCATTCAAATTCCCCAGATCCCAATCTGATCAAGCATCTGTGGGACAAACCAGTATCCCAGAGGTCCTTTGTCCAGGCCTCAACAGGTCAAGGAGCCAAGTCTGATCTACAGTGGAGCCTCTGACCTGTTGAGGCATGGAGACAGGACCTCTGGGGGTGTCCCTTGGTGTCTGGCACCATGGCATGGTCGACAGATCCTTTGATTCCCGTGGGTTGCGAGGTAAGGTATCGGCATGTCCACTGGATGCTTGATCGGATTGGGATCTGGCCAGGTTAAATCGGCTAAACTAAAACCTCTCCACTTTCTTGTAGCAGATGAGCTGAAAAGTGTGATTCAGCAATCACTATCAGACGATATTGCCAGCAACTTTGTAATTCTGTTTGCCGGCCTGAGCACCTATTGATGTTAAATTTCGTATGTCAATGTAACAGACAAAGCCTTAAAAACGTCTCCTGGTGCCATGACCTGAACCCATCAGAAGGTCAGCGTTTTTTAATTTACTTCTCATTTTTAGGGCATTTTCTGCCATTTCCAGTCTCTGTGTGTGTAATGCTTGCATGTGATGAGAGCTGTTTAGTTTGAGTGCGTCTCTGATGCGAAACAGTCTGTGAAATTGCACTTTGTCTTCATATTTCTCTTTGACAGTTTTACTGTGGTGGAGCGGGCATAAATATCGATATGGGAACGGATTTAAGGATGTTTCAATGTCAATTTATGGCACACTGTCAGACTGGAAACAAGGATAATGCATGTGAGTCCATGCTGGCACCACACGTCAAAATGATGGAGTAAAGATGCTGGAGTCTTACGTCAGACCAGTGTTAATTTTGACAGCTATTATAGATTTAGTCTTGAGACAAAAATGCTTATTTTAGCCACTTTTATCCTTCATAGTTTTAATGCACTGTTAGTCGACAAAAATTCAAAACATTTTCGGCAACAAAAATTCATGACATTTTAGCCATCCATTACTCATTATGTTTTTTTATATATTTTTTTCCCCTTAACGAAAATGAAACATATGTTTCTTCTTAGGTTTTCTTATCAAGATCTATTTTTAGCTCATCATCATCTTGTTTTCATCATGGAAAAAAGGTCATTGACAAAAAAATTTTATTATAGTTTCCATCAACGAATATAACACTTAACAGACGTTAAAATTGTAACGGAAATCGGGTAAGTAGGTTAGAATGTCACATTGTGTGGATGTTAACAGTATTGAATTTTGCAGATGCTTGGTTTTGTTCCTTGTATCTTATGACTAAATGTCATTTTTCCATGTCAAGATGATGTTGGGATGATACGTTACAAAGAGGTTGGATTTTGGTTACTTTACAACACAACTTAAAACCAATAAAATACCAACCTCATTTGTCATCAGTATTCAACATCAATTCACGTTGGCATTAGATGTTGTCATGACATTAAATTCCGCCACCCAAACTCACAACCTCAATTGGATATTTCATATCCAAAAGGTAAAATCAACTGTCAACAATGTCTTCAACTCGAGGAGGAACTGATTAGAGTTTGGTGGTCAAGGGTCAAAGGTCAAGATCACTCTGACCTTGCATCCATAGCGTTCTTGTGAACGCAATATCTCAAAAACAGTCTAAAGAAATTTGTTCAAATTTGGCACTGTCCAATGTGCACTCTGACTCAATGATGTACCGATTAGTTCTTGGTGGTCATAAGTCAAAGGTCAAGGTCACTGTGACCTTGTCTGTCTCATTCTTGTGAACACAATATCTCAAGAACACGTTCAGGGAACTGAAATTTGAGACAAACGTCCCCTTGTACTGAAAAATAAAGTGATTAGAATTTTATGGTTAGAAGTCAAAGGTCAAGGTCAGTGTGACCTCACACTTGTTTTTGGCCATAACTCAAGAATTCATATTCTCTTTATGACAAAACTTCACACAAATGTCTAAAAGGCTAAAATAATGAGGTGATTACATTTCATATCCAAAAGGTCAAAAGTCAACTTCACTGTGGCATCATGATGTTCTGCATACAAGACTTTTCTGGCCATTACTCAACATCATATCTCAGAACAGAAGCGGACATATTTGGTCAGATACTGAATTGGTGACACTAATCTTGGGTGTCCACCTTGATTGTATAGATGTTCTGTGCTGTCGGAGGGACCATGGGTGTGAGGCGTCCATGTTTTCACAGAGGTTATGTTTCTTATGTCATTCAAAGCATGTGAAAACATACCTTATGACGGTGTTATGTATGAGGCACAGAAATACGGGACAAATTGCGTCCATATTGACTCTGTAAAGTAATAGTACATGTTAATGTTCAGTATTGGATGATCCTGTATCATACGTGACAGGTGCAACCCTCATTACAGCTTATGACATTGAGGCATGACAACTTCAACTTTCATCGGCTACATTTAAAGGTCTTTTTTTAGGGTCTCTTAAGTTTCTGATCGGTCTGTGTTTTTCAGACATTGTCCCTAATTTATCTCTAGGCGGTAGGCTGTGCGGTCTATTTTCGGGGCAGAGCACTTTGAAATGAAGCTTTGACTAATCATCACACATCCTGCGGAGCGCCTGGTAGGCATGCTCCTCTTCTCGGCTCCTTTGAGGTGAAGGATGAGATGGGTGAGGAAAAAGGGTAACAGAAGAAAAATGAGTAGGAGCGAGCGAGGAGGTGGGGAGGGGTGAGTGGAGAGCAGCGGCAGGGCCTGTGGTCATCCTACAGGGTGTATGAGGCTGCCAGAGGCCTTGTAATCCTCCCCCACCCCTGCCCTCCTTTCCTCTCTATCATCCCCTCCACCTCACCATGACAAACCGGATCTGCTCTCTATCAAAGAGCCACAGGCTACCTCTCCTCTTTTTCCTCCTTTCTTACCCAGCAGCCCTCATCCCATTTGTCATTTACACTGCCTCGGTCTTGGTCAGCTCGCAGGGACAGGCTGTCGCTGCCAGGCTTGGCCGCCGTGCTCATAGGCCTGGCAAGGAGGAGCCACCAGTTCCCCCAGTGGCAGCATTTAGAAAGCCACTTAATGGGTTTAGGCGCATTTGCTAATTTGTCAACAAGTTTCGGATGTTGAGCTCGCTGCCAGGACGGTTGGTCTGGCACTTGACTGGAAGGGATCTCTATTGGCCGACCGTTTCTGTAGCCATGGGTGAATCAAATTCAAAGGCCTTTGCATACTTGACTGTTTGTATGTTGGCGCTTGAGGCAGCAGACCTCAATGCTGAATGGCTAATGTGCAACTAATGATTCTTATAGTCCTGGGCTTTAATGTAGATGGATTATTAATGCAAGACGGAAGACAGTTATGGGTGATGCTTTAAATAATAATAGCTTTATGGTGGCTCTCAGCCCCAGGTCTACTGGTTCCTGGAAAATAGTGCATTTCTTGGGGACTATTTTCAGCGGTGGATTAATCCACATTTGCTGCTCTTGTATTTTAGGGCAGCAGGATGATATGTGGGATTGATTTGAAATAAAACTACAGTGATTGTGTTGATAGTGATGAAGGAACATGTCACCCAGTGCAGCAATGTGGCTCACTGAGGTGTTTTCAATAGTTTTCGGACAGTAATAGAGCTCTGTGGCACAGATGACGAAAATATATCAGTCTTTGATACACACACAATAGGCATACTGATGCCTATTATATCATATTCCATCTCTGACGATACACTCCCGAAACCCCACCCACTGGACCTTTAAATAGTGAAGGATGCATGTCAGGCAGATTTCAGGCCTGGAGACTCTCAGTCTAGATTAAATCAATGTCAAAAACCTTTCAGAAGTAAAGTTGAAATCTGTTTTTCTCTTGTTTGTTTTCATCAATCCAGGGTTTCTAAGCACAGGAGACCAGGCGGCCAAGGGCAACTACGGCCTGCTGGATCAAATTCAGGCTCTCAGGTGGATCAAAGAAAATATCCAGGCCTTCAAAGGAGATCCGAAGAGAGTGACCATTTTTGGTTCTGGCGCCGGGGCATCATGCGTCAGCCTGCTCACCCTCTCACATTACTCAGAAGGTACGTCTGCTTGCTCACAGGCATGAACAGTCACACAGAGATATGCTGACATAGAGGGCCTTTCCATCATATAATTGTGCATCATGCATTGATACTCCACATCAAGAACATGTTCACAGTGAGCTTTAGTTTTGCTTCCTTTAAGGCAGGTCTGGACTGATTTACATATTCAGGCATTTGATGATGTGTTTATCTGTAGAGAAGTAAATCAAAGCCAAAAGCAAAGACAAGCAGTTTTTCATCCTTAGCAAAAGTGACATGAAACTGGAATCTGATGAATGGAAAAGCTAATTGTCTGACATAAATTTGGCAAAGATAATCGTGGCTCTAGATTTCTAGAGAGATGGAATCTCTGACCTGTCTTGTCTTTGCCTGATTTCAGACAGAACTGTCTACTTGTTTCACTCTGTTTACCTCTTCAGTCTGACTTTGCTTCCACTCTGACCGATTTCAGTGGGAGTAAGGGGGTTTAGTTTTTTCCTAACCAATCACAAGAGACCAATGTATCTGCCTGAATGGGTCCACACCATTACATCACCAGTGTACGCTGTGGTGCGCCGAATAGGTAGAGTCTGCACACCCTTTGACAGAAGATGTCGATTTAGAATAACCTCAATAGTAGCGTCTGTCTCATCTACGGTGCTCGCCATGGTTGTTATTGCTCCTCAATGGTTCTGGTGCACCATTTGACAGCAGCTTTAGTCCAACCCATGGCACTGATTGGCTAATTGAGTCCCACTGCAGCACTCATTGGTTGTTTTTTTATGTTAACTAACATCACAATGCCAAACCAGTATCAGTCGACTCAAAGTTAGTGGAGTGGGCGGATTTAAAGGTCTGGACTTAGGCAAGTCTAGCTTCACCAACCCTGTCCAACTCAGTCTCACTCTGAAGGCGTCGAAAAACGCCATCCTTTTGCATCCGCATGATACACAGCCAGTTGCCATTATTGTTTAATAGCACCTGGCGGCATCAAGTTGAAAATGGTGGGACAACAACGAAAGTTAAGATGCCAAAAGTCCAAGTAGGGCAGGCAGAAGGGGTGGTGGATGCGTCCGACAACCACCAACTTTCATGTAGGAGGCCAGCGTTCGCTTCCTGTAAGACTGTAAAGCCAAACCCTGATTTTTTTTTTTCCTAGACCCAACCATATGCGTGTGTTTGCTAAACGTAACCAACTGCGTTTGTTGTAGAAGGGCAAAAAACATCAGTTCAAGGTGTTGTACCAACATAGTGCATTTATTTTGAAAGAGACTGTATGTAAACTGTACATTTCCTGTAATGATGTGTTAGTTGACAAGGCGTCCCAGAACGTCTGCAACCAACACGCCCAGGGTACCTTGCATGTCAAAGCTCGACGTGGAAAGTCCATGACCAAAGGTTGATATTTGACGAGGTTGCAGTGAGAATGTGCTGTCACATCAGGGACCTCGGCCCAGATACGAGTACACCTGACCCCAAAGTCCAGTTTGTTTGATTAGTGTTAACACTGTCTACCATACCTTGGCACGGTTGGTTGATCCATGTCTGAATCAACTTGAAGAGCTGGTCCTGAGTACGCAGAAGTGGACTGCTATTTAAAACAAGTAGTAGTTGGTGAGTGATGCGAACTGTACCCCCGTACACACGAACCATACTTGAGACTACCTTTTCAAATACTTCACACAGTATCCTCATACAATGGTTCACATGATATCCTACGAATTACCCCCCCACAAATGAAGGTGCATTCTTAACGTTACGTAATTAATGTAATGTGATTAAAGTAAGTTCTTGTTGTTAGGTTTAGGGAAAAAATATGGTAAGGACATATCGTAAAATGTCTACTCAGAGTTCACATGGTTCCAAACACCAATCTCCTGGAGAAAGTCCTGTGTTTTGTGACCCATTCGATTACTTCAATGAACTGTAGATACTGGTGGTTTAACGGATGAAGGGAAATGCCTGAAAATCTGGATTTGACATGGAGGGACGGTTCTGGTGACAGAAGGAACCCCAAGTGCTGAATGTGATGAGCAATGGAACAGAATGGGGTTGAGGCGGCTCGCATCAATTCAGCACTGACATAGCAGTTGACAGCAGCCAAGAGAAGAAAAGCTTGACAGCAGTGACATGATTGGCTCAGGGAAATCATGGCAAAATCTGGTTGGTTTAACCGAAAGAGTGAATGCCCATTAAGCTGGAAGAGAGTGGGAGAGAATGAATGAGAAGCATAAAGAGTCTTTCTGAATGAACTTCTGCCAAGCTTCATTAAACACTGTATAACCACCAGCAAACACACACCAGAAGCACAAAAAGAGAGCAGCACTTTAGTAGCAAGAAGAATGCACTGAATCAGTTCAGCAGCATCAGTTAATAAAACAGCCTGTTCTGTAACTTCATCAGATTATTTATGGCATCATATTTGATCACCACATACGGAGACAACAACCGAAGTATGTGTTCATTCAAGTGTGTATTCTGCCTCAGTCTTAAAGCATTCGAGGAGAAGGGACGACTGAGAATGGATTCCGGATTATCATACTGTATTTCTATCTTTATTTATATGTATTATTAATGGGCGTTTTAAGTAAAAAATCCAAAAGATCTTTTTTTCCCTGGCTCTTACAGCGCTTGTAGCTTTCACAAATGAATAGTTTCGTGCAACTTATACAACCAGCGAGGAAAATCTCCTGACCAATCTGTCAGGAAAAAAAAGGAGGATTTGGAGGATTGGATCCCAAAAAGTGCTGCTGCAGTTCCGAGGCCATTTTCCTCTCCGTGTGTAACAAATACAGGCTGTATGAAAAATGCAGCTTCCCCAAAATCAACCTTTTTATCTTGCTGGAAGAGGTTCATTGAATTTGCCTTATAGGCAATCAGAGTAAGGGAGACTTTCTATTTGCTCCTTTGTCTTGTGTCGCAGTTATTAGGTCTGTTTCATTTTTCTTATCTTGCATTTGAGGGAATAGGACTGTCTTACTTTACGTTTAGATAAAAATCCTCATGTTGTGATGGGCAGCAATCATGGCTGAGGGAGCCGACAATCATGCCGTGCCTCACCAAGTACTTTGGTAGGGCTGTTGCGAAAAGTGAATTTCGCCGACTGTGATTAAGGGTGGCTCAACAGTGTGATACGCCATATTAGTGCCATTATTTGTTATGATTTTGCAGCTTATTTAAAGGGCCGGTGTGTAGGATTGAGGGGGATACATTGGCAGAAGTGGAATATGATATAATCAGAACGTTTTCTGTCAAGTGTTTGTACTTTTTCCTATGAAAAGTAACACACCCAAATTCATACATATCCCATGCATTTTAAAAGGCTGCAATCACTTGACTAAAGTGTTCACTGGAGACGCGTGTGTGGATCCCTGTTAACCTTGAGTGAACTTTAAGTCATTTTAAGTACATCCATACCATGTTTCTTTTCCTAAACCTAACCACAGTAACTTTACTTGCCTAAACCTCACCTCTGCAACTTTATGTTAATTATGTAACTGTACGTTAAGGACATAACGTCATTTACGGGGCACTAATTTGTAGGATATCATAGAAACCATTCTATGTTAATAGTTTGTTGTTGTTTTATTTTTTAAGTGTCTAATAACTAGTGATGTCCAAATGAAGCTTCATGAAGCACCAGTTGTATTTGCTGAACCCACTAGATGGCGCTCTTGGTGTAATGAAAAAGGCTCAAGGGATGGCAATGCAGTTTGGTTTCAACTGGCGATGGCCAAATGAAGCTTCATGAACCATTTTCTTTATTTTTTGGGTCCACTCTGTTCAACAAAGGGTTGAAACCAAACTGCATTGCCATCCCTTGAGCCTTTTTCTTTACACCAAGAGCACCATCTAGTGGGTTCAGCAAATACAACTGGTGCTTCATGAAGCTTCATTTGGACATCACTAGTTGAAACCAAACTGCATTGCCATCCCTTGAGCCTTTTTCATTACACCAAGAGTGCCATCTAGTGGGCTCAGCAAACACAACTGGTGCTTCATGAAGCTTCATTTGGCCATCACTAGTGAAAAATAATAATTGTGTTTTCATTACCTCATAATGAGCCGTTTATATCTACATAGGAAGCAAGTACTCATTTACCATTATGTTTCTACAGTAGCCCTGATCACTGACTCCAGTTAGGGTCATTCACATTTTTGCTTTGGAAAAAAACAGACCTCGGCTCGACAGATAAATCGGCTCACTGTAAAAACCTCCTGAAAGTCAGACTCTTAAGGTATTAGAAAAAAAAGTGAGCACACATTAGCTAGTTCTAAGCTAGCGGCCCGTCTCCGACATGCCAAACAGTGTCGGAGAAACACTGATTCATAATGTGAAGCTGCTTTAATTAGTGTTGAAGGAATCTCTTGTGCTTCAGCCCCTCCAAAAATTGCAACAAACAGTTCAATGGGCCGATTTTGACTCAATGCAACAAAAAACGAAACGCTAGTCGTTTTGCACCTTATTAAACATTTAAGTCAGTCGTGTGATATGTGTCCCTCCCTCCTCTACTATGATTGTCAATAGCACAGTTTTGCAGTATTGTATTGTGGTATCATGGTTATCGCAACACTGCTAATTTAGGTGATGCTTCTTTTTGAATTTGCTCCTGGAGCTCTGTTGTTGTTCAGCTGCCATAAAAACAAGAGCACCATCAGCTTGTGCATCAGCAAACATACCAAGATCATAAAACCTCTGTCTCTCTGTATGTATAGTTTTAAGTTAACATACACACACTCCACATTTGACTAACGGCAGCAGGAGTAAAAGCTTGTTCACTGCTAACCAGGCCTTGTGGGAAATGTCTGCTGTGTGCTCAAAACATACTTTTCAAGTCGGCCTGGTTGAGTCACCACCACTGTGTGTTTGCGTGAGTATAAATAGCACTCTCTGAAACAAAATAAAATACACATAACTCCAGTGTTCCTGGTGTATTGTGGCCTACTTGATGATTGGCAGTCCAAGACGCTGTGCTACCAATATCTCAGGATGTGAAAACTGCCTCAGGTGTTGTTGCTCTATAAACAGCAAATATATTTTCTGTTCCGGTTTGTTCATTAGGGACAGAAAGATGTTATGTCAGTATTTGAATCATCCTTTTATTTGCCTTGAAATGTTTTCATGGTTTGACAAGAGATGCAGCTTAGGATTTATGTGTTTGACAAGGCCTCTCTCAGTGATGGAACTTTTTATTAGCTGGGTATAAGGCAAACCACAAAAAACAGGACACTGCTGGCATCAGTTTGCAGGATAGACCACTCAGTAGATAGTCAGCTATATTACATTACATTTAATAGCCAAATGCCTGCAAATGTAATTTTTGTCTTTAGATGACTTTCTTTTTCAACTCTTCAAAACCTGGCTTGGAAGCTGCGGTGCAAGTTTGTGTACATTGTCTCTCTACAAATACCCCACTAACATCTGGCTTTTGGGAATGGGAACATTTACAGTCAGCATTCACTCCCAGGTTAAATGACTCTGCAGTAGTCTCAGGTATACTGGCTCCAGCTCTGTTTGGCAGTGATGGAAATACAACAACCAGAGCATGCTAATTTAGCCCCTTTGCCAGCACGATGCAATGACAGGCCGCCACAAAGTAACATCCTTCTCTGTCCAAGCGGCGCTCAAACATCATTCCAAATTGCTGGCACTGAGTTTAAAGGAGAGACTGAACCAACACGTTCTCACTCACACCTTGTTACATATCGACGGTTGGTCATGGACATTCCACGCCGAGATATAATGTGCAAGGTAGTTTCATTGGTTGTTGACATTCTGGGACGCCGTGTCAACTTCGGCCTGTTACATGTATTGTCTGTTCTCAAAATACACTTACTTGGGTTCGGCAACAAAAGCACATGGTTGGGTTTAAGACAAAAGAACAGGGTTTAGCTTTACATTCATGCAGGAAGCAAACACCGGCCTCCTGGGTGAAAGTCCATGGCTGTTGGGTCCATATATCACCCCGTCCGCCCGCCCTACTTGAACTTACGCCCCCTTAACCTACGTTTTTGCCTGGCCGCCTTTCACCCCTAATGCTGACCGGCTGTGTGCCATACCAAAGTGAAAGGACAGCTTTTTTAATTGGTGTTTGATGCTAGGAAAAACTGACAAAGCGCCAAGTACTTAGTGACTTCGGATTGAGATTGGGAAAAAGAAGTAACCCCCGTAACATTTTTTACTGGCCTCCATGCTGCTTTCTGCTGTTTACTAACCTATTTTCCAGCCAGTCTGTGTTGTCAGATGAGACACATTAGTAAAAAACAAACAAACAAAAAAGGTATACCTGTCTACTGGCAATGGGCAAGTAGTCTATTGGCTAATTTTAGCGTGTTAGCCTGTGTTTAAAAAAACCCCTGTGTACATGTGCTTATTTTGGTGGAAAATGGGTTCCTTTCCTTAGCTCACCCTGTGAGGACATAACTGTCATTCAAACGGACACACGCCCCTTTAGAGGCTGAGAGAAAAGAAGGAGCATTTCTGATATTCCCCCAAAGACCTTTTTAATGTCCTCAAAAATGCTTTCCAATAAATTATTCCTGTCCATTTCCATGCTCCTGTCTGTCTGTGTTTACTAATACAAGCTCCATTCTCAGATCTGTTCCAGAAAGCCATCATCCAGAGTGGCACAGCACTGTCCAGCTGGGCGGTCAACTACCAGCCTGCCAAGTACACCCGGGCCCTGGCTGAGAAGGTGGGCTGCAACATGCTAGACACCATCGACTTGGTGGAGTGCCTGCAGAACAAGAACTACAAGGAGCTGATCGAGCAGTACATCACACCTGCAAAGTACCACATCGCCTTCGGGCCCGTGATTGATGGCGACGTCATCCCAGATGATCCCCAGATCCTAATGGAGCAAGGGGAGTTCCTCAACTATGACATAATGCTGGGGGTCAATCAGGGCGAGGGGTTTAAGTTCGTGGATGGCATTGTGGATAGTGAGGACGGGGTGTCTGCCAATGATTTTGACTTTGCTGTGTCGGACTTTGTGGACCATCTGTATGGCTACCCGGAGGGCAAGGACACTCTACGCGAGACCATCAAATTCATGTACACGGACTGGGCAGACAAGGAGAACCCAGAGACCCGGCGGAAGACCCTGGTGGCTCTGTTCACTGACCACCAGTGGGTGGCACCAGCAGTGGCCACAGCCGACCTCCACGCCCAGTATGGCTCACCCACCTACTTCTACGCTTTCTATCACCACTGTCAGAGCGACATGAAGCCCAGCTGGGCGGATTCAGCCCATGGTGATGAAGTGCCATATGTGTTTGGAATCCCCATGATCGGCCCCACAGATCTCTTCAACTGCAACTTCTCAAAGAATGACGTGATGCTGAGTGCTGTTGTCATGACCTACTGGACTAACTTTGCTAAAACAGGGTGAGTGCTCCCTTCTTTTATTCTTTCCTCTCTTTGGGTTTTCTTGCATTTTTTTTTAATGTTACAGCATCACTGATATGAGAATCTTTCCCTGCTATATATGAGGTACATAACCCCTAGCATTCTGTCTGCATCTAAAATTCCACTCGTTCTGTCTAGAGTCTTCAATCAGTCTTACAGAGTCAGACACAAATGTACATTTCCTGGGATAGTGAAGTCATGACCCGCACTACTTTGCCTTACTCTGCCTCAGATTGGCTTACCCTGACATTCTTACCCTAACCCAAACCAATCCAACCAACAAAGGCAATGAGTTCCAGCCAGGCAGGGAGAGAGGGATAATGCCTTCACTATCCTCGGAAACACAAATTTGTGAGTCAAACACACACTGCTGGAATCAGTACAACTTACTCTTTACCCTATCCATTAAAAGGTAAATATCCATAATCTACTTAGAAACCATGTAAAGGAGTGCCTCACAATGATCATGTTTGGACCTTTCTTTAGCACCAAAAGTTGTCCAGGGATTGTTGTCAATACATGATGGATAATAGACAGAGAATAGCGCTCAGTGTGTGTGACAGGTGATGAATGTTTACAGTTCAAACTACAGCTGTGATCGGGCCTAAAAGATTAGCTTGACGCCACACGAATCTGCAGAGTTGTTGGCCAAGCCCAACACAAGCCAGAACCACGGCAGCAGTTTTGGGCCCAAGCCAATTAAAAACTTGAATTTCCACTGCAAAAAAAAATCATTATAATATTGAAATATTTATTAAAAGCTTAAGTCAAACAAAGACTTTAAGTGTGGTGACAGACATTTGGGACATGGGGTATGTTCATAAATAGTCACCCCAAGCACCAGAGTGCACTCTAGCTCACTTGGGCTGTTCATAAATTCGGAAAGCGGTTGGAGTATGCCGTTCAGTTATTCAGAGCACCAGAACTGCTAGTACTGTAAATTCAGAACCAGCTGGTACATGCCATTTGGTTATTCAGAGCACCATACTGCAGTAAAAGTGAAAAGTTGGTGCGAACCCAACCCGATTCAAGCTCAGGAGAATGTTGAGAAATTAGGGCCCGGGCTGAAACCAGCAGGTTGGGTCAGGCCCAGTCCAGTAAGGCCAAAGAATCAAAGCTCCTGTCCAAACAGGAACTGCTAGTAGTTTGTAGATTCGGGTCACAGTTGGACCATGCCATTTGGTTATTCAGAGCACCACACTGCAGTGAATGTGAGATTTGGTGCAAACCCAACATGATTCAAGCCCAGGAGAATGTTGAGAAATTATGTCCCGACCAAAACCCAGCAGGTCAAGTCAGGGTCAGTCAGGTAACGGTAAAGAATAAAAACTCTAGTCCAAACAGGAACTGCTAGTAGCTAATGCACCATAACTTTACACAGTCTGCTAAAATATAAAATAGGAAAAAAAGAGGCCCCAAGTATAGCAAACAGTTGACTGAATGGCTGAATCTGAATATCTTCCCACTGGGCTTCTGGCATGCTCCCTCACTAACTTTGATCATATGCACAATGAGAATGACCTTTAATGCCTACGGAGAATAACAATCTGACACACCAAAGATAGATTTGAAGTTTGGTATCAGCAGAAAGTTTTGTTATGATTAGTGTATTAATGATTAAGACAAAGGGATCAAGTGGAGGTTAATAAAACAAGTCAAATCCTCCCCTGGTGCTGCAGCAATGCTGGATTTGATGAAAGGATTTGCTCACTGTTTATATTTGGATCACGTTTTTGTTTCACACACCTTGAGATTAGGTATCAGGGTGTTTGCAGCCCAGTCATACTGAAAATTCACTTGGAGTTGAATAAATAAAGTCTTGATCAGCTTCATACGCTATAGCGTTCATTCCTCTGCTCTCTGTTTGGCTCCTATCCAGTTGATGCCTGATCAGGGGGGATTGGCTGCCTTAGAGACATTTTGGGAAGGCTCTTTTATTGTGCATTTTTTGAGTATGCTTCCAATAAAACAGTGAGTGAAAGTAGCCATCATTCAACTCATCTCCCCCGGTCTTTGCAATGGCTCCTGCCATGCATCATGGCAAATTGATTCTTTGAAACTTTACCTGATGTCTGTGCCAAAGAAACTGGCCATTTGGATGTACGCACAATAGCATGGAGTGTGGCTGTGTGGGCTGGGAATGGGTGTCTTGCTGTTATTATTCTCTCTGTCAAGCATGTGGGGGCTTGATTTGCAGATAAAGAACTGGAATATATTTAAGACTTATATGTTGATTTGAAAGCATATGACAAACTCAAAAATTGATGGGATTATAATATAGTCCTGAGCCATGGCAAGGAAGGACAAGGAAAGTGCACAGCTTTTGTGGCCCCACATTTGATGCCAGGGATAGTTCAATGATTAACAGTAATTAGCTCACATTATTGTGTAGTTTTTATTTGTTAAGGGAAAATGTAAATGTATTTTTTGTTAAGTTTTCTCTCAAGTTTTCCAAAACACCACCCCTTAAGTGGCAGGGAATGTAGTGCTGAGAAGTTTGTGTGTTATGTCGCCTTGGCATACCCGGGTTTCAACGGCGCTTTCTCATCCCAAATTGTCGTGTATCAGTGCTTCGTCAGCACACTATTATTTCTACATATTATGTTCTAGGTTGATGTTGTTGATGTTCTAGCAGTGGCGGCTCCTGCCAAATTTCTCAGGGGGGGCAATTGTTGTGATGATGGCTGAGGTGACCCGTTCAATGGGTAAATTTGAATCAATCCACTGTGGTCATCAACAGACTACTTTTCATCAGTTTGCCCACATAAATACCTTTGAATGTAAACAGAGACCTGTTTTACCATTAATCAAATAAAACTGAGTAAGGTATTCACTGAGTCATTGTCAGTCTTAAATCAGAAATCATTTTATTATAGCTAAGTGGAAATTCATTTTGTGTTCTGATTAAATGCAGGCATACCCTACAACTTAATACAATGCACATCACATAGTATCACTGCTGTTTGACTTGACCTGAACAGGTTTTTTTTTTTTTTTGTTTTTCAGTTTCAGTTATATATTGGGAGGCATTTTGGGCATTGGGGAACGTGTCCCCCTCAATGTATATGGTGACTAGGCTACTAAGGCTAATTAGGCTACTGTTGTCCGGGTGCGCAAAGGTGAAGTGGCTGGTCTTGTCATACAAAGTTTGAGTGTCAACTGGACAATATGGAGATATTTGTATCTTGACGGCCGGACTACACATGTGGATAGACAGGGAGAAACACAGACAAGCCTAAGACGTGGTAACATACGATATTCCTCACTATATGAAGTGACTGACAACAAGATCTGTATAATGGATTATAAAGAAATTCGTCAGGATTTTATCTTGAAGATACTTGATCTGGATTTATAGCGTGATGGGATGACAGCATAATGATATGTGTGATCACTGGAAAGCTCCGGTCCTGTGCTCCGGTTCCGCTGTTTCACGTGATGCGTGGCTTCTCGCTAATGGTCGCGGAGAATATCCATAGAGAAGAACGGGTGTGAATTTGGACGCACTATGCGTCGTTACTTTATAACCTATATGGTTAAAAAGCCTCTTGGATCTGCTGGAAACGTTAGCCATATTGAGCTTGGATGTGACCGCTGCGCAGTGGCGCTGCCTCATGTGATGTCGGAATAATCGGAAAAATGAGTTTCCGACCGTAAAGCAATATTTCAGTGGAAACGGTTGACGACGTGTTTTTTAAACATTTTGAGTGATAAAATACAACACGTCTTCTTTGTAATGTCCATGATGTCTCCACATTATGACTTAAACGCTCATGAACACACAATGAAGTAAGAACGACTTCTCGACATGTGAAATCGGACCATCCGAGGAGCACATGAATGATACTTGGTGGTTTACGTATGACGAAAGGAGCACATGAATGATACTTGGTGGTTTACGTATGACGAAAACACATTGGGGCAAGCCCTCCCAGAACACATAGAGATTGCATTGGAGAGCCTGCATTTAGAAAAAAAAGCATTTTTACATGGAAGTCGATTTCCAGCCAGGCTGATATCGCCCCAAAGGTCCGGAACGTGACTTCACACTGCATCTGATTGGATATTCAGAGGCAGGACGAGTTGTTTCAAGTGAAAATGATCAGAATAATTAATATATTGTGTGTATATATGACAATAATGATGATGATAATCATACATTTATTATCATCATCTTTCTTTTCTTTTGTGGCTCAAGGAGGGGCGGCGCCCTATCGCCCTCTATTGGCCAGCCGCCCCTGTGTTCTAGGAGCCATGTCAGTTTATGCATGTTAAATGCATTATTTTTTTTCAAAATACACTTCCATTTTCACAGGAAATGTACAGCTTCTGCTTGTTAGATGCATACCGTTGGTAAAACAACTCGTTTTTAGGTTTATTTTCCTGTGCAACAAAAAAAAAAAACATTATGTGTTGGCTCAATATTCAAACAGGAAGTGAACATGAAACCAAAAGAGCAAGTGCATTAGAGATTTACATCAGCTGAGTGCAGCTAAGTGTGGCTGAGTAGCTAAGTTCTCACAACCAAATGGCTGACTTCCGGTTTCGTGCTCTGCTGACTTGAATTAGGACAAATTGATTTAATAATACGGCTCTTCTAGTGACCACACCAAATGGATCAAATCGTGATGGTGAGACGAGTCATTTTAAGGGGGTTATGACGCTCAAATAAAAATCATCAACTGATTAACAGACATCTCTTTCCAAATGACTGCCGATAGGAAAATGTCTTTTTTGGTCCAATGGCATTACACGACGGAATTTTGGCCACTATGTAAAATTGGCTTCAAAGCCTGGCACTGTTCCTGGGGCTTAAAGTAACACATATATAGCGAGTAATCTAAGGAATATGGTTAGTATTCCATCTTGCCATTCTTTATAAAGGTACAATCGTGAAATGAGGAAACAGAGTTCTCTGGTTTTTAAGCCGTCATCAGAGGTAGTAACAGTGCTGAATCAGCATCTGTAAGAGGGACAGCTGGCAGGACGGAACCATTGGAGGGATGGCTGTTAAGCTTTGATGACGTGTTACATGTGCGACCCACTGCAGGAAATTTAAAAAGTAGTTTGTAGCAGTTAGCGGCTACCTCAAAGAAGAAGAACAGCGGCTGAAAATGTCTGCAAATTGGGAAAACAATGAGGTTCAGGAGCTTCTTACCCTCCGAGAAGAGGACGAGCCTTGCTGACGGGTATATTATATGTCACACTAGAGGCCTATGCTATTGTGTTACATGTCACAATTTTTAACTGCAGTCCTTTGGAAAAATGTATGGAAACCTATAAGATGATCAAAGCCACAGAACAAAGCCAGCAGGACACCGTGAGGACAGCAATGCAAACAAGAATTCTCAAGACAGAGCACTAGCTATGCAAAGACACTGCAGAACATTAGTACAATAACACTCCAACGACAAACAGCAGTTTAGCACAAACACCCATGCAGGCAACAGGACGCACCAACAAACAGCTACGCTTAAATACAGACAGGCCGAGCAGCTAAAGCCAGTAAACACTGATAAAATACAACAGTCAGTACGTTGTTAAAACAGTGAATAAATAATAAATGAGCATTGATCAGAATTGATCAAGTCGTCGACGTCCAAAGTGAGGCTGTTTAAAAATATAACACAGGCTGGTTGTAGTCCGCCTCATACATAATAAAGCTGCTAGTTAGCGAGCCTACAAGGCAACAGTGCGCATGGACAAGAGATTTATCCCTCTGCTGTGGCAGTAAACACAACAAATGGGCCTGCCAATAACTGTGCTATATTTAGAGCTTAACTGGATATTTGGGGCTCATGAACAGTAGCATTAACCACAGTAAACAGCATGGCCAGATTATGTACTGTCACACACACAAACACACACACCAGGAGAGCCGGGCTGTAGTTAAGCTACAACACAGGTACCCACGCAGTGACTCTCTCAGAGGGCCATAAATGTGCCTCTCATGACTGTCACAGCACCCACAGACTCAGAGACACAGAGATCGTGACAGAAGCTGCTCATGGCTGGTTACCTGTGGCTACTAGCACTGTAGTAAGCACAGCATTATCAATGCTACACTCAAAGGGTTAGGGTCAAATTGCAGAGAGAGTACACAAAGGAAAAACACCAGATATTTCCCCCAAAAAATCACGTTATTCAGCCTGTTCTCAACCTTTCGTGGTGTTATGGCGGCACTATGATATGCCAGTGGACAGCCTCAGTTTGAAACACTGCCGGTAACGACGTAATATAAGGAGTTAGAAAGTCTGTATTGGGCAGGCAGGAGGGGTGGTGGTTGGATCCAGCAAACCCCGGACTTTCACCTGGGAGCCAGCTGTTCACGTCCCACATGAATGTAGAGCCAAACCACGGCGTTCTAAATCTAACCATGGGCTTTTGTTGACTTCCCAACATTGGTTGACACGTGCTTTTGTTGCTGAAATCTAACCACATGCTTTTGTTGGCATCCTGGTGTTGGTTGCCACCTGTAGTAGTTGTCTAAACCTAGCGACGAGCTTTTGTTGACATCCTGGCGTTGGTTGCCACATGGATTTGTTGTCGAAATGTAACTGTGTATTTTTTGTTGCCGAAACGTAACCACATGCTTTTGTTGGCATCCTGGCATTGGTTGCCACTTGCATTTGTTCCCTAAACACAACCATGTGCTTTTGTTGACATCCTGGTGTTGGTTGCCACTTGCATTTGTCGCCGAAACCTAACCACGTGCTTTTGTTGACACCCTGGTAATGGTTGCCACATGCATTTGTTGCTTAAACCTAACCACATGCTTTTGTTGACATCCTGGCATTGGTTGCCACCTGCATTAGTTGCCTAAACCTAACCATGTGCTTTTGTTGACATCCTGGCATTGGCTTGCACCTACATTAGTTGCCTAAACCTAATCATGTGCATTTGTTGCCTAAACCTAACCACATGCTTTTGTTGACATCCTGGCATTGGTTGCTACCTGCATTAGTTGCCTAAACATAACCATGTGCTTTTATTGACATCCTGGCATTGGTTGCCACATGGATTTGTTGTCTAAACCTAACCATGTTTTGTTGACATCCTGGCGTTGGTTGCCGCATGGATTTGTTGTCTAAACCTAACCATGTTTTGTTGACATCCTGGCGTTGGTTGCCGCATGGATTTGTTGTCTAAACCTAACCATGTTTTGTTGACATCCTGGCGTTGGTTGCCGCATGGATTTGTTGTCTAAACCTAACCATGTTTTGTTGACATCCTGGCGTTGGTTGCCGCATGGATTTGTTGTCTAAACCTAACCATGTTTTGTTGACATCCTGGCGTTGGTTGCCGCATGGATTTGTTGTCTAAACCTAACCATGTTTTGTTGACATCCTGGCGTTGGTTGCCGCATGGATTTGTTGTCTAAACCTAACCATGTGTTGTTGTTGACACCCTGGCAATGGTTGCCACATTCATCTGTTGCCTTAACCTAACCACGTGCTTTTGTTGGCATCCTGGTAATGACTGCCACCTGCATTAGTTGCCTAAACCTAACCATGTGCATTTGTTGCCTAAATCTAACCAAATGCATTTGTTGACATCCTGGTGTTGGTTGCCACCTGCATTAGTTGCCTAAACCTAACCATGTGCATTTGTTGCCTAAATCTAACCACATGTATTTATTGACATCCTGGTGTTGGTTGTTACTTGCATTTATTGCCTAAACCTAACCATGTGCTTTTGTTGACATCCTGGTGTTGGTTGCCACATGCATTTGTTGCCTAAACCTAACCATGTGTTTTTGTCGCCCAAACCTAACCATGTGCTTTTGTTGACATCCTGGCGTTGGTTGCCACATGCATTTATTGCCTAAACATAACCACGTGCTTTTGTCGCCCAAACATAACCACGTGCTCCTTGACATCCTAATGTTGGTTGCCACATGCATTTATTGCCTGAACCTAACCATGTTTTGTTGACATCCTGGCATTGGTTGCCACGTGGATTTGTTGTCTAAACCTAACCATGTGATATTGTTGACACCCTGGCAATGGTTGCCACATTCATCTGTTGCCTTAACCTAACCACGTGCTTTTGTTGGCATCCTGGTAATGACTGCCACCTGCATTAGTTGCCTAAACCTAACCATGTGCATTTGTTGCCTAAATCTAACCAAATGCATTTGTTGACATCCTGGTGTTGGTTGCCACCTGCATTAGTTGCCTAAACCTAACCATGTGCATTTGTTGCCTAAATCTAACCACATGTATTTATTGACATCCTGGTGTTGGTTGTTACTTGCATTTATTGCCTAAACCTAACCATGTGCTTTTGTTGACATCCTGGTGTTGGTTGCCACATGGATTTGTTGCCTAAACCTAACCATGTGTTTTTGTCGCCCAAACCTAACCATGTGCTTTTGTTGACATCCTGGCATTGGTTGCCACATGCATTTATTGCCTAAACATAACCACGTGCTTTTGTCGCCCAAACATAACCACATGCTCCTTGACATCCTAATGTTGGTTGCCACATGCATTTATTGCCTGAACCTAACCATGTTTTGTTGACATCCTGGCATTGGTTGCCACGTGGATTTGTTGTCTAAACCTAACCACGTGATTTTGTTGACACCCTGGCAATGGTTGCCACATTCATTTGTTGCCTTAACCTAACCACGTGCTTTTGTTGGCATCCTGGCAATGGTTGCCACATTCATTTGTTGCCTTAACCTAATCACGTGCTTTTGTTGGCATCCTGGTAATGGTTGCCACATTCATTTGTTGTATAAACCTAACCATGTGCTTTAGTTGACATCGTGGCATTGGTTGCCACCTGCATTAGTTGCCTAAACCTAACCATGTGCATTTGTTGCCGAAACCTAACCATGTGCATTTTCTGACATCCTGGCATTGGTTGCTACATGCATATGTTGCCTAAATCTAACCATGTGCTTTTATTGCCTAAATCTAATCACATGCATTTGTTGACATCCTGGCACTGGTTGCAACATGCATTTATTGCCTAAACATAACCATGTGCTTTTGTTGACGTCTTGGTGTTGGTTGCCACATGAATTTGTTGCCTAAACCTAACCACATGCTTTTGTTGACATCCTGGCATTGGTTGCTACATGCATTAGTTGCCTAAACCTCACCATGTGCTTTTATTGATGTCTTGGTGTTGGTTGCCACATGAATTTGTTGCCTAAATCTAACCACATGCGTTTGTTGACATTCTGGCATTGGTTGCAACATGCATTTATTGCCTAAACCTAACCATGAGCTTTTGTTGACATCCCAGCGTTGGTTGTGGCATCTGTGAACCTAGATACCTAGTGTGAAGATGTAGATGTGTGTTTATCTTGCAAAACTGAAAATTAAAGACAGTTCATGTTTTATTTCCTCAGTTTTTTGTTACTGTAACATCCCAAATTTCATCTGGAGTGCCATCAAAAAAAAGCCTTAAATCTAATTTGCCTTAAGCTGCAGGAACCCTGTGGCAGGGGACGTCTTATCAAGAGTAAAAATGTTGCACTTTTGGTCAGAGAAATAAGCAATTTGAGGATTTTGCTTTAGGCTTTGGAAACTTGCTTTGACTGTTGAATGTGTCTTTTCAAAGACTGAACTATTGCTCAGTAAATTACAGAAATAATAGATAGATGTATTCTAGTAGTCTATAGTAGCTGATTTATTCACAGACATCTAACGCTGCACTGGTGGCAGACAGTACACGGTAATACTGAATTCATTACAGCTCATGCAAGTACATGAAAGCATCTGTTCCAGGGCTCCGGTGACACGTATTGCGACTGTGAATTTCCTATTTTCGTGAACACCTGTCAGACTGAGAGGAGCACAAATTTAGTATCTCGACCTATGGCAAGAGTCACAATTATTATCTACATATTGGATGCTTGATGGAGACATATGCAAGCAAAACATGTATTTTGCAGTTCAGTGAGCACGGAAGGCCCTGAGTGTTGGCTTTATTTATTAATTTATGCATTTATTTTTTTGAGCAAATTCAGTGGCGGAGTAGTGGCATATTGTTCCAGCATATGTTGAGATGACGGGCCCACCACATGCTAGCAGTGCCTTATGTATAGTTCCATATGTAGCCACCAGTTGGAGGGCAGACCTCGCATTATGGCAGAGTCCAGACTTTTAATGAGAAGCACATTAGGGGAGAGGCACAGGTGGAGCTGTGTACATCATGGACAAATGTGTTTGCCCCACCTTTAACAGATGCCTCATCGATATCACCTTGGCAACACCTCTCTGTTAGACTATTACAATGGTAATGTGAGTGATGATGGTGTCTCAGTTTGTCATTTGTGTTGTTTGTGCAGTGTATCCATGTGATACCAAGACTTATGAATTGTGTTTTTGCTTTTGCCCTGAGGATGAAGCTTTGGATGTTACATAAGTGATAACAAAGTGTTCTTTTATGCTGTAACAGTTTATTTCTGCACCTACGATTCTGGCACACCTTCATTTAGTTAAAAGGAGTCAGTTATCTAAGATGATTGCAACAAGAAGTAAAAGAAACTCATTTATTTGCTTCTCAAAATTTGGATAACCACCAGATGGCTTGAACAATTTAAACTAGTTGAAGTTTTGAAAGAAGAAACAACACTGTTGCTTAGTTCAAGAAATCACTTGGAGAAGAAGGCTGGAGTCTGATATGTACTGCTGTGGATGGTAGCCAGCAACAAAACGTATTTTAGCCACTTAAAAAATGTCCCACCCAACAAAATCTATATCAGTTTAAGTGTATGCCATAATACAAATATTTTAACTGCTTTTCTTAACGTGAAACAGTGATTTTCAATGGGAAACTGTAGTCGTTATATTGCTCTCTTCAAAGCCAGACTCCATTGAGAAAAACAATAATTTAAGCTCACTGAACACTGGAGCTGCTGGTCTATGACTGCCTCGAACAGTTATTTTGTTTGTGTTATTGTGTGACTGGTGTTTCTTTCGCGCGTCTACATTGAAATCAATGAATTTGAAGGCGCAAAAAACCTTGCATGTGTAGAGCCCCTTAGGTAGTGTAATGAAAAAGGCTCAAGGGATGGCAATGCAGTTTGGTTTCAACCCTTTGTTGAACAAAGAGTGCCAGAGTGGATCCAAAAAATAAAGATTCATGAAGCTTCATTTGGCCGTCACTAGTTGAAACCAAACTGCATCGCCATCCCTTGAGCCTTTTTCATTACACCAAGAGCGCCATCTATTGGGTTCAGCAAATACAACTGGTGCTTCATGAAGCTTCATTTGGCCATCACTACAAGAAAGAACTGTGGCAGATAAAGAACCACATTTAAACTTAGGAGCAGTGACATGATTGGCTGACAGAAGGAGTCGCTGTGCTATTGGTTGATCAGCTGAATCGTCAGACCTAAAAAATGACACCTAGAGACAGTGAGTGAGCATGCGTGCAAGGAGTGAATGGCAGGGTGGAAAGAAAACTGACAGCCTGAGCATGAAAAGTATTGTCTTCCTGATTGAATTTTTGCTAGAGCTTCATTACGGAAACAGTACATTTATTCACCAGGGGCCTAAGAACCCTTTAAGGTACCCAGGGACTGCCCTGCATTCAACCATAGGAAGGAATCAGGAACTTAATTTTGTACTCAAAGGTGACTTTTAGTTTCAGATTTGGCTCCTGAGTTCAGTTCTTGGAATAGTTCCTGTAATTATTTGGTCCAAATGGCCATAAAAGGGCAAAATGTCTAAAGTCACTGCACAGCTTTGGCTGATGTCTCTCTGAGCAGCCAGTAAAGGAATGCGGAGCATTATGCATCAGTGAGCTGGTGATTGGATCTATATCGGCTGGCCATTAGGCTGGTCATTACGGCCAGCTGACACACTGACATATTTGCAGAGATGCTGGAATATAGACGGAGGCTGAGCAAAGTGATTTAGTTACCATTAAACCTCAATTAAATATCTGATGATTGCCTTCAGAAAAAATATCTATTTGCTAGTATTTAAATCAATGAAACAAACTAACAAATTTCATTTTGTAAAAATAAAAGCATCTGGGTGTGTAATTGCTTTATTTTAATGAATAAACAAGGGCCTGTCATACAATCAGAATAGCACAAAAGATACAATCAAGTGATTTGAACACATTTGAAATGGCAAAATAAAAAGTCTCACAAAGAGGCACAGGCAGTGTGTGCGGATGTCTGCTGTGTTTGCAGATTGACTTTCCTCCCTGCCCTCCTTTGTTCGGCACAATCAGAGCAACAACCTTCCAAAAACTGGGATTACTTTGTTGCAGAACTCTTGGGTCAGCTTTGTCTCCCAAAAGACCTCGGTTGCTTGGACAAGCTCCTGGTTTGCGCCCAGTTAAGATCCTGTCAAAGCCACAACCCCATTCAAACACACTCTATAGGGTTCAGCTGTGATGAGTCTTTACTCAGCTGATTCCTCCGACTCTGTGCATTGTTGGACTCCAGGAAAAGGACGAATGGCTTGGCTCAGAATGTTGCCTGATATATATGATTCTGTTGTTTCAGCCTGACATGAAATCCCTCTCACACATGAAGCTGGGAGGGAAGTTTGAGATGAGCAGGAAAAAAAACAAGGTGAATGACTGAAAGTTCACACGGTTCTGAAAATGTCCCGGGGAAACTCACGGGGAAAGTTTGCATATTTGTGATCCATCCATCACCAAAACAAAAAAAGGACTGCTTCCGTGTTCCTAGTGATGGCCAAATGAAGCTTCATGAGCCACCAGTTGTATTTGCTGAACCCACTAGATGGCGCTCTCGGGTCCACTCTGGCACTCAACAAAGAGTTGAAACCAAACTGCATTGCCATCCCTTGAGCCTTTTTCATTACACCAAGAGCACCATCTAGTGGGTTCAGCAAATACAACTGGTGGTTACTGTTCATGAAGCTTCATTTGGCCATCACTAGTGTTTACTGCTATCAGCGCATTGATCACGTGATCACAGCCTTTCGAATTACATTTGATTTGTACGAATTTGTGTGCATTACTTTTACAAGTTCGTGCAATCAAGTTCTTAGTCAAGACTGAGAAGTCTCAAGTCATGTCCCAGGTCCTAAACTTAGAGTTTCAAGTCCTCCATTCACCAATGCAATGCCATTTTAACAACAGAGTAATAATATATCCGACTACAAATATCATTCATGCTTTTTAAAATGTGTACTTGTTTTTAAAAACAAGTTTGTTGGAAGGTGATGCATGTCCAGTTGTAATTTTCCGACCTGCATGTTTTACATGTACTGCAATTCGTTCTCGTGGGTTTCCTCCAGGTGCTCCAGCTTCCTTCCACAGTCCAAAGACATGCAGGTTAATTGGTGACTCTAAATTCCCCATAGGTGTGAATGTGAGCATGAATGGTTGTCTGTCTCTATGTGTCAGCCCGGTGATAGTGTGGTGACCTGTCCAGGGTGAACCCTGCCTCTCTCCCAATGTCAGCTGGGCCTCAAGAGGATAAGTGGTTACGGAAAACGAACATTAGTTGATTCAGGAAGGGAATTGATTTGTGACACACTCTCAAAATAAATGTTTAAATCTTTGTGCTTAGGGGAAGGTATCAAGTACTCTCATGTCAAAACGTTGAAGTCTGAGTGAAGTCTCGAGACTCCAAGACAAGTTTTAAGTCTTTTTTGATTCCGTCAAGTCAAGTATAAGGTCATCAAATCTGTGACGTGGGCCTGACTCCAGTCCAAGTCATGTGACTCGAATCCACACCACTAAAACAACATATTTAACCATTTAATACCGAGAGGAAATTATACTCTTTCCATCAACAGCACATTTAAAATTTAAGAATTTTTAGTCTGCCTACTGACTTTTTTTTTCCAATATAATGTACTTCATTATATAACTTTTCCAATTTGAGCACACTACAGACTCGAAATCTGCACAGAAACAGTTTGTAGTGAGGATTTTGGGCCACAGCTAAATGGTACATTAGCAACATTAGCATACACACACCTCATACAACACTGTAACATCTCTGTCAATATGACCTCATAGGTCGTTTGTACAAGCATCATATTATGACACATACTTGTGTTATTGTTAGGTGTGACGTCTAGTGGCTGTGCTAATAACGAAGGCAAAGGAGGAATTCAGGCGGTGGGTGGGTCAAAAAAATGAGGACTTTCACCCACGAGACCGCTGTTCATGTCCCATGTGAAACCAAAAGTCAGCGATGACTTATTTTATCTAAGGAGCACAAGTGATGGAACTTTGTTGCTTGTTTGAAAGGGTGCCATTTTAGACTGAAAACACCAATGGGACAACAGCATAGACCCGACAGAGACGCCATTAAAATGAATATTATTGAGTTGTTTGGAAAAATGGTTGTCCACAGAACACCAGGCTCTCCTCAGGGGGCTGCAGGAAGTTCCTGCAAAAGGACAAGATTAATTTTACTGATAGTCTTTTAGTGCAGTGACTTCCAAGAAATCGATCTTCCTGGAGGGGATTCTTTCAGACAGAATCTTAATAAAACATCTCTTGTTAACTTTTTGCTTGCAGGGCTTTTGTTGTGTGGTTGTAAAGCTCAGCACTTGTGTGTCTCTCCTCTGAGCAAGGCGGTGAAACACCACGTGCCGTAGAGGGCAGCAAAACGCAACTCTCACACTGAGCTGAATGAAACAAGGGCTCAAAACATCAGTTAATACCTTGTATAAAGAGTCTCATACAGCATTTCTGCTGTCACTTTCAGTGTGAGATGTTTCACCGTGAGCAGGGCTTAGCCACCGATCTTACATAGAGTTCAGCAGAGTGGAGGACTCCCACTGTTCTCGACTAAACCCGTCCGTTTGACAGCTAAATCTTTGGTTGTTATGGCAGTGAACCTCTACAAACAGGATGAAGGTGCAGAGCATGATGGAGACGAGCACAGATTTTTGATTCCAGAGCTCTGGTTTTCCCACATCTCTCAGCGAACATGCAGCAGACTGCAGGGTAACAAAGGAGCTGCACAGGTGCAGCTGATTCCACTGATTGCAGCAGCAGAGCAGAGGAGACACTCAACCTGTCCCCCTCCTTCTCACACTCCACACTGATCTCTTACCTGGCTTTTCCACAATGCAAATGACTTCAGTACATGCACAGATGAACAAAAATACCTTATAAACTCAAGAAATACCAAACACAAGCCAAACTTAGCAGAATATCTCTCTGCCCTGATCCTTCCACTCAGCCTAACGAGGTAATTGACAGCTGCTGCAGTCCTGTGGCTGCATGTGTGCACTCCATGAAAACAGCAAAGCCTACTAAATAATAGAGAGGCCTTTTTTTCTTTCTTTTTTGGGTGAGAAACCTGAATAAATCCAGCTGTTTGAAGGATAAATTTGTTGATGTTTTCACGCACTATAAAATAGATATTAGAGAGGGGAATTATGGTGTATCATTTATATTGAAAAGGCTTTTGCTTGTTTTTTTAGATGTTTTCAATGGGAAAGAAGGTTATGTTAAAGGTTGTTTCATAAATGGGTATTATTGAATTTATGCTCATTCACAGGAAGTGTAATGAAGGACTTTAAAAAATAAAAAATGAACAGATTTATAGTGTAGATTTCTGTGGTTCCTGGCACACAAGAAGAATAAATGACAAAAAACTAAAGAAACACCAATATAAAAACAACGGTATCAGCTATCGGTGCATCCCCACTTCAATGAGAAAGTGAATTTGTATTAATTATTATTATTTTACAATGCCACACATTACTTTATTGTTTATTCTTCCCAACAAGTTAATTATCTAGGTTGTATATTTGCATTTTGGTAATAAATGTGTAGTACTATCATGCATGTGTTGTCTCGACACATACGGAGACTTGACATTGGCCAACATCAAGCAGTCAACGATGCATGTCTGAGAAAAAAAAAAAAAAAAAAAAATCAGAGAAAGTAAGAAATGGATCATTTCATTGAATATTTTTTATAGTGTATTTACAGATTTTATAAAATAAACAGAGTTTTGGTTTTTCCTTTTTGAGGACATGTATAGCAAATGACACATTTTTTAAATTAATACTATTTATTTTTTTACAATTTATTTATGAACACAGGTATATTTCTAAGGTGGGAATCTGATTCACTTACAGGGGCCCCTCCACCCCAGTGGCACTGCCTGCACTGTCTATATTTACGCCCCTGGAGCTGAGGCAAACAATATTTTTTTGACGGCATCTTAAGTCGCGTATGATTTATCCTGGCTTCATGTGAGTGAAGAAAAATGCTGCTTGCGGCTAGGCTAATTTATGCAATGTAAAATGTCTTGGGCCTGTGCTAATAATGCTAGCGTGTTGTATTTGTTGGGAATACATGTTGTTTCGGTTCTGTTTCTGTTCAATGCCGGAAGTTGCACACAGAATTCAGGCAAGGGATCATGGGGGCTAGGAATGAGGTCGTCTGTTACACAGGGGGTTGGAGGACTTGTTGGACTTACAATAAGTACATTTAACCTCCAAAGGAAGAGGTGAAAGTTTACATCCATAACACCCACATGCACACACTCGTCTATTACCCAGTAATACACACACACCCGCACTGTTGCTTAAAGAGAGGCACGAGTTCATCGGTGGTCCCCAAGATGCAATGCATGATTCAAAATGAGTTCCTCCTCTTGTGTATTCAGATATACACCCCCACAGATACACAAACACTCAGTGTGTCTGCTCCAAGGTTGTTGTCTAGCCTTCACTCCCCCTCACCCTTCGAAAGTTAATGAAATCGCTCCCGCAAAGTCACCAGATGATGCAGCTCTGTTGTAAACTACAGAGAAAAAGAACTCCCCGGAGCGAGACTGAATATTAAGAAAACGCGACGACAAACTTGGAAACGTGTCATTGGTGTATAAATGGCACAGACACATTTTGTTCAAATTCAGAGTCACCTCCGAACGCATTAGCTCTGAACAGAGTGAGCAGCGAAATAAAAGAAAGGCTTTGACTTTTGGAGTAATGACTCTCTTAGAGGTGCTCAGTGAATCTAATGGACAGTTACATTGTTGAAATGTATCATCGTGCTGCTTTGACATGATCTGAAGGAAAAACACATTTACAGAGTCGCATAAAAACCTGTTTTACACGCGGTCATTATGTTTTAAATAGTGATGACGGTGAATGAAATATTAAGTTTGTTTTCTGTTCCCATTAATGCATGTTTACAATGCTCAGTGGATTTGGAGAGAGTAACCATTATAATTCTCTGGCCCTATGTGTAATGGTACATAAAAAGAGTTTGATACTTCCATCACATCTTGACTTTCATCTCTTCTTTTCTCTTTTCGTCTTCCAGGGATCCAAACCAACCAGTTCCACAGGATACAAAGTTCATCCACACGAAACCCAACCGATTCGAGGAGGTAGCCTGGACCAAGTACAACCCCAAAGACCAGCTCTACCTTCACATCGGCCTCAAACCTCGAGTCCGAGACCACTACCGCGCTACGAAGGTCGCCTTCTGGTTAGAACTAGTTCCACATCTCCACAACATCAATGAATTTTTTCAGTACGTATCCACCACCACCAAAATACCTCCGCAGGACACCACCCCCTACCCTTACACCAAACGATTCCCTGGCAAAAACAACTGGCCGTCCACCACCCGCCACCCAGGAGTCCCGCCCGCCAACACCAAACAGACCACAGACCAGCGCAAGAGTGGCGACCTGACCGACGAGTCCACCGTGGTGATCGAGACCAAGAGGGACTACTCCACCGAGCTCAGCGTCACCATCGCAGTCGGAGCCTCCCTGCTCTTCCTCAACATCCTCGCCTTCGCCGCACTCTACTACAAAAAAGACAAGCGGCGGCACGAGTCCAACCGCCGCGTCCCCACCCCGCAGCGCAACTCCACTCCCGCCAACGCGCCCTCCGCCGCCAACGACGTGGCCCACCTGCAGAGCGAGGAGCTGATGTCGCTGCAGATGAAGCAGCAGCAGCTGGAGCACGAGCACCACCACGAGTGCGAATCGCTGCAGACCCACGACACGCTGCGCCTCACCTGCCCGCCTGACTATACCCTCACCCTGCGGCGCTCGCCCGATGACATACCCCTGATGACGCCTAGCACCATCACCATGATCCCCAACTCACTGGCTGGCATGCAGCCTCTGCACAACTTCAATACTTTCGGTGGCAGCCAGAACAGTACCAACTTACCCCACGGCCACTCCACCACACGGGTATAGCTCCACTGGGATGGGACGGTGCTGGATTCCCTCTGGATCGGCCTCTAACCTCTCAAGGCATGCGACATGAGTGACGGACTGTGTGAAGAACAGACTCAGAAGATGTTATTTTGCTACCATGCCTTCTTGAAAAGCGTATACAGTATAAATTAATAATGAACTCGTGACAATATTCAAAGTGAATGTTACTGTAGTAATAACTCGACTTGGAGCTAAGCTTCACGGGAGGTTTGCAAGGAGTTTTACCAAAAGAAAAGGCAACAGGGGATGACTATCAATATTCTTACAATAAAAACAGAACAGTTTAAGTGTGACAGAGAAGCTCTGTGACATGAGCGCAGAACAATTGAACGTCTGAAACATAATCTTTTCATGATCCTTCATGCATCAGAGACCTGACGTGGGCACAGAATTCTACACCCCAGCCTGAAATGTATTTAAGAAAACTTTGTAAGAAAATAAAAAATAAATAAATAAAAAAAAAGACAAAAGAAAGAAGGACAGAAGGTATATAGTTGTGTGTGGAAATTTAAAATATAAAAAAAAAATATGTTAAAAGAGCTCCTTCTATTATTGTTTTTACTTTGGCTGAGATCTTTTGGGTTTTTCCGGCTTGTGTTTTCTGTTCAGGTGCGTGTAAATATCGACAAACATTCTTCATTCTTCAGATCACAACCTGTGTTTCATTTTTTTTTTTTTTTTTTTTTCACAGAAAGACCAAAATGCGAACACAATCCCATCGTCGGAGAGTTGCACACCGTGCATCCGCAGGCCATCACATACAGTACTGTCTCGTGCGTTGCTTTGTTTCCACTCTTTAGACACTGCATGTCCAGGAAGAGCTTTACTCTCCATTTTCAGACACGTCACCTGTCTGAGAATGAGGACTGACTTGATCCCATTCACCTGCCGTCATCCTGTTATGCTTCTAATAGTTTTCTTTGTGGGCTTTTTTCTGTCTTGCAACCTCAGCACTGCCTGAGCTTACAATGTGACCAGCAATGTATTATTTAGAAATAAAAAAAGGCAGTGATTTTTTTTGTATCAATATTAGTTGGATATGTTTGTAAAGAAATATATGTTAGATATTTCAAATTGTCATATGCTAGCAATATGTAAAGTATTGTGCCAGGCTTGTGATATTTTGGGTTACAAAAGCAAGTGAATGAGTGTAAATATTAATGATATTATTATGAAATTACAACAAAAGTAACCATTAACTCTCTTTCCGTTTTGCATCCTATTACGAGAAAAAAAAAAATGGAAGTACACCTAGAAGATTTTAAGCTACATTTGTAAATTCTATAAAAGATATATTCTTGCCATTTGGTCCTGAAAACCAGTCAAGATAACAAGGGTTTTAATGTAGAGTTTCAAAAATCTTTAGTTTGTCTTATTTTGTTTGCGGTTTTGCCTTAAGTGATAATAGAGATATTTCTGGCTGGACACCTGTATAAACTTTTTCTGCAACATTTTTAATAAAATATCACAGTATTTTCTAAAAAAAAAAAGAGAAAAAAAACATGGAAGGTTTACTTAATTGGTTGGTTGTGTGGGTCGTGAGTGCAGATGTGAATGAATGTCTGTGACTGACGCTTTGATAGTACTTTGTTTAATTTTAATTTAACTATTCAATTGTTGTGTTTTTGTTCCCTTAGAATTATGGGTTTATATCGACATATGAGCTGGTCCCCTTCTATGGAGTCTGCCATGTTTCTACAGTGGCCCTGAATGGACAAAGCAAACACTGGCTCCACATAGGACCATTTGTGTTTTTGCACCATAGTTCTCCTACACACGTTGCACATGGAAAACTCTCCGTTTTAGATGCCACTAAATCCTAGTGATGGCCAAATGAAGCTTCATGAACCATTTCCTTTATTTTTTGGGTCCACTCTGGTACTCTGTGTTCAACAAAGGGTTGAAACCAAACTGCATTTCCATCCCTTGAGCCTTTTTCATTACACCAAGAGCGCCATCTAAAGCATTTGTAGCACAACCAGCCACAACTTCAGCATCTCGCCGTCCGACAAAGGCAGCCTATGAAAGCTGTACGGGGTGTTGCGCGACATCCTGTTCTTGTAATTTGGATAAGCACAAACACGAACCATTGTTTTCAATCGATGCAGTAAAACTCTCAGCTGTACTCCGGGACAACCAGCGCCACTCTGAGCGGCGCTCAGCATGGCTCCTCTGTTTTCTTCCGGCAACAAGCAAAGCTCTCGCGAGATGACGTCACACAGCCCAGAGGTAAGGGAAACGCTTAGTATGCTATTTACAGAGATAGCACTGGCGATCTGAACCAGTCAGTGGCGAAAAAAGCACTTTTAATGCGCAAACTTATACGGGACGCATTTGCCCCTGTTACCGTTTTAGCTCGTTTCGCAGCTGCCGGCTGCATCCGCCTCCCTCAATACTGAACCAGTTTTAGAACGAGTTGTACCTATGAATCATACGCACACATACACATGGGGAAATGGGGCCCAGGTTGAAAAATACCGAAGTTGTCCTTTAATAACTCGGGAACAGAAGGAGACACATTTGCTCAAACCAAATAAGTGACATTAATCTTGGGTGCCCATCTTGAAACTGTGCTGACTGTATTGATCTTCTGTGCTGTCGGTATGTGTGAAGCATCCATGTAGAATATTAAGCATCCATCCATTAACATCCATATGAGTCTGGACAGACATGGATGTAAACTGTGCCTGCAATTTGACTAGCTGGCAGAGGCATACAACTTAATTCTTTATTTTTTTTTAAATCCCTTCTTGAAAGTCCATTTTATGATATTTTTGGTGAACTTTCTCCCAGTTTTAAAATGTCATACTCACCAGTCTGCTGCTCTTAGTTTCTCTTTTTAATAGAGATCCCTTACAAATTATTTTCAATAGCTTTATTGTCCTTTCAATTACTGCTCAGTTCCTGTCAGTGAAGCCCAAAACTGGTCAGTAATAGCACAAAGAAATAAAAGGAGGGAACCATTGAATGTAGAAAAGTAGTCATTGTGCATCAATAGGCCTTCAGACATTTAATGACTCAAAGAAAAGACACATAAAAAATGAACAGACTAGCCTATTAGCTAAATCAAAGATCAGTGTGCAAATAGGAATTTCAAAGTCTGGGTGTAGATCACCCCGTGTAAAGATGCGAAAAACAGAAAAACAATAAAGCCTTACAGATTATAATGACACCGAGGTTACACAAAACTCCAATAAAAAAGGAAAGACTTTTTAATACAGTGTTAATACAGAGTCAGAGTCAGTGTGTAACAAGCTGGCATCACAACTCATCATGCATTAGTATTAAGTAGAGATGTCCAAATGAAGCTTCATCCCTTGCACCGCATTGCCATCCCTTGAGCCTTTTTTTTCATTACACCAAGAGCGCCATCTATTGGGTTCAGCAAATACAACTGGTGGTTCATGAAGCTTCATTTGGCCATTGCTAGGTGAAAACAAACTGCATTGCCATCCCTTGAGCCTTTTTCATTACACCAAGAGCGCCATCTAGTGGGTTCTGCAAATACAACTGGTGGTTCATGAAGCTTCGTTTGGCCATCACTAGATGAAACCAAACTGCTTTGCCATCCCTTGAGCCTTTTTCATTATACCAAGAGCGCCATCTAGAAGGTTCAGCAAATACAACTGGTGCTTAATGAAGCTTCGTTTGGCCATCACTAGATGAAACCAAACTGCTTTGCCATCCCTTGAGCCTTTTTCAATATACCAAGAGCGCCATCTAGTAGGTTCAGCAAATACAACTGGTGCTTAATGAAGCTTAATTTGGCCATCACTAGTTGACACCAAACTGCATTGCCATCCCTTGAGCCTTTTTCATTACACCAAGAGCGCCATCTAGTGGGTTCAGCAAATACAACTGGTGGTTCATGAAGCTTCGTTTGGCCATCGCTAGTTGAAACCAAACTGCTTTGCCATCCTTTGAGCTGGATGATGAGATGAGGGGGGACAACAATCCAAAACATGCTGCAAAGGAGACTGTTGGTTCCAGAGGAAGAAAATAAAAGTTTTAGAGTGACCCAGTCAGTCATCGGACTTAAAGAACATTTGTGGAAGAAGCTGAAGATGAACATTCACCAACTTCAAGATTTAAAGAATATGTTGAGGAATGGGCAAAAAACCCAATAAAAAGTCTTCAGGCTGCTGTGAAATTGCACCAATTTGGGGCAACAAAGTAGCAACAATCCAAACTGTATTGCCATCCCTTGAGCCTTTTTCATTACACCAAGAGCGCCGTCTAGTGGGTTCAGCAAACACAACTGGTGGTTCATGAAGCTCCATTTGGACATCACTAGTATTAAGCAATATGACAAGATGATTGATTTAATATCATATTTATAAAAGGACTAACGGAGCCACAAGTATGTGGTAGATGGTGTGCAATTAATTGCTGAGCTAAGGCCAGTGCCGGCAACACAAGAATATCAAATTTCAGTAGAGCAGGTCACGCTGTGCTTTTTTACTAGGAAGTTCATGTGTTTATCTTTGGAAAACTGCGCCAGTATGACAACATTATGGATTTGAGGCCGACAAAGGTGGTGCCGTTTTGAGCTAAACTTTTACCGGACGGCATGTTTCAATCTGTCGGTAGCTTTGAGAGTGCCGCATTGAGGAACAGCTGATTCATAAAGTTGCAGTGAAGAATTGTCCACAAAATGCCATCTTATTTAACTCCAAAAACTAATAATAAATATTAAGAAAAAGGGACAGTGACTTGACCTTTGACCACCAACATCTATCAGTTCATTTGTGAGTTCAAGCGGGCATGTGTCAAATTGAAAAAGAAAAATCCCATTCTTGAGATATCCTGTTCACAAGAATGGGACGGATGGGCAACTCGAAAATGATATGGTAAAATCAAAAAGTTTTCTCATTATAACAATTGCCTCTATGGCAGCAACATTCTGCCATAGAGCTAAATATCCACCTGGTTTGCAACTGTTAAAGGAGGATTAGTTCAATTGACTTGAGAATTTACAATATAACAAACATCATGTGTTGGATATTGTTCAGGGTTATTGTTTGCATTACAGCTTCTTTATGACACAATGAAAACTCCCATTTTCAAAGCCGGTAGATTGACTCTTGTTGCAGCGATGCAGCCGCGTAGTGTTTACTGAGTTCGACTCAATCAATACCGGCAATCTAGCACTTGAAACTTTTGAAATAATCGCATCTGCAAACAGCTTGGGCTCTGCCAGCTAAGCTAAATTCTCTGACTATTTCGGCCTTTGTGAATTGCTGTTGTGCTCCGTAAGGGAAAACAAGACTTCTGAGCTGAATAGCAAAGAGTGTTGCTGCCGTGGTTACAAACCTCCCCAGGGTCTCGCGTCCAGGCTCTCAGCATCCTGTATTCAGTAAAACTGTCTCGAAATCACCCTCCCCACTGCCGCCACCTTACCTCCCTTCTCACTATTCAATCTATCGATCCCCTTTGCAACAAGCCAAGCAAATTAGCTTTTGACTTAAAACTGAAGTGACAGGGGGAAAATTGAAATCTTTAATAGTAATCTGCAGTTACTGAGGCGTAGTGGATGTCTCCATACAGTCTCCTGTGACATTTGCAAAAGCTTCCCCATAAGTAAAGTCCGATGTGTAAAAATATTTTCATGAGACGGAGAAAACTTTTCATTAGCAAAATTGTTTGATCCATAATAAATGATCCACTAAACAAGCCTGATACATAGCGAGATGAATATTTATTTTGAGACTTGTGTGCAAACAAAGCAGCGCAAATGTGCAGGCACCCTTTTAATTGGCATGTTGTTTATGCTTAGGGTAATGCGGTGGAGGTTGGGGGGGTGAGGAGTGATGCAGGGAGAATGGTGGTGATGGGGAGGGGGGCTGAATGTGAATACTGGGGACTCGACTGGAAGTTAATTAAGCTGGCAACAGCGCTCCATCACTCAACCACGGTCCCAGAGCTGTCATTCAAGTGCACCACTCTCCAGGCAGCCATTACCGAGGTATATCGATTGCCACGGTGACAAGGTAGTGCACCAAATGGGAGTGGGCAGAGATGTAGGTTGTGTGTGTATGTGAGTGTGTGTGTGTAGGGGGGGGTTGTGGTGTGGGAAAGAGAGGTAAGGTGTTTCTGTGTGCTGTGAACGCCACACAAAACCCTGCTGTGACCAGCTGCAGAGAGAGCCGCTGCTGTGTTCCTCCAAACATGAATTAAAATGCAGGTAAATACCTCAGCAGCAAAGCTAGTTGATTGCATTTCCCTCCCTGGGTAGCTGGAGCCTTAATAGATGAATATGAAATCTTCAGAGTCAATATATATGCAGTTAAGTGGTGAGAAACCAATGTAGCAGTAATGGCCTCCAGAAATCCCCCTCAACATCTTTAACTTTGGGAAAATATTGTTCTCAACTCACATTCAGCCTCCTCAACAGTTTTCTCATCAGCTGCAGCACAGAGTACCCGACGTGAGGAATTTTCCACATCACTTGTTGTAAATGTTAATGTGTGACTCAGCTCTTGATGGCAGCAAAGGATCATGGGACTTGAAATTCCCTGCCACAACATGGACCTAAAAATGGCTGCCTGGTGTTGAAGAAATACATCTCCCCCAAAATGGTAATTTGCATATCAATTACTCATCTTGGGTTACGCCAAATTTGGAAAGAAAACTTTGTTATTCTCATAAATGAAGAATCCAGAAAACAAAAAGATAAAGATATGCTAAAAGATAAAAAAAAGAGGAAAGACATTTGTAGAAGCTGCAAATCATACATCATCCTCCAATCGTGTGCAGGTGCACTGTCATGAACAGCATAAACATCATTGTGACTGAGCTGGTCAACATATCTTGTATTCTACCAAAAGTGTAGCATCATAGAGACCGGATCATTTAATTGACCTTAAAGGTTCTGCGCTAAGCTGGTTTAAATTTGAATTTATCTGATCGATTTCAGCTCGTTCATGTTCATGATGAATCATCTATACATACTAAAATAAGTTACGGAGTTCCACAAGGTTCTGTGCTCGGACCAATACTGTTCACTTTATATTACCTTAGGTCACATCATTATAAATCACTCTGTAAACTTCCATTGTTATGCAGATGATACACAATAGTATCTATCAATCAAGCCAGAGGAAACAGATCAGTTAACTAAACTTCAAACATGCCTTAAACCTGGATGAGCTCCAATTTCCGTATTTTAAATTCAGACAAAAGTGAAGTTATTGTGCTTGGCCCCAAACACCTCAGAACTCTATCTGAAGATATGGTTTCTCTGGATGGCATTGCTCTGGCCTCTAGCACTACCGTAAGTAACCTCAGAGTAATATTTGATCATAATTTGTCTTTTAACTCCCATTTAAAACAAAGTTCAAGTTCTGCATTTTTTCATCTGCATAGTATTGCAAAGAGTACGCTTTTGTTACCTCTAGGCTGGATTACTGTAACTCCCTATTTTCAGGTAGCTCTAGTAAGTCTTTAAAAACTCTCCAGCTGATCCAGAATGCAGCAGCACGTGTACTAACAGGAAACAAGATCATATTTCTCCTGTTTAAGAACACTGCGCTCTGAGAATGCAGGGTTACTTGTGGTCCCTAAAGTCTCCAAAAGTAGATCAGGAGCCAGAGCCTTCAGCTATCAGGCTCCTCTTCTGTGGAATCATCTTCCTGTTTCGGTCCGGGAGGCAGACACTGTCTCCACATTTAAGACTAGACTTAAGACTTTCCTTAAGACTATAAAGCGTATAGTTAGGGCTGGCTCTTATAGTTAGGGCTGGCTCAGACTTGCCTTGGACCAGCCCCTAGTTAGGTTGACGTAGGCCAAGTCTGCCGAGGGACTTCACATGATACACTAAGCCCCTTGTTGGGATTCACTGGACCACAGATGATTTGTCATTTGTTGGTCAGGCACATATTAACACTTAGATCACAACACCCTTCTCACCTTCTCTCTCTCGCTCCCAGAATCTGAAAAGTTGGTTCTTCATTTGCTAACATTCATGTCCTCTTACTGCATGTCACTAAGTTGGCTTCTCCTCCGCAGCCTTTGTGCTCCACTTTCTCGCAGGTTCCCTCGTATCCCACCTGCGCCTGGATCGTGGGAAGTGGTTGTGCTGCTGCCGTGGTCCTGCCTGATGCCTCCTACTGCTGCTGTTATCATTAGTCATACTTCTACTGTTATTATACACATTTGATTATCACTGTAACATACAATTGCTATCATTTTTCATCATCATTAATATATGCTTATAATATATGTACTGCCAAAATACTATTATTGTTGAAATATTATTACTAAGGTTAATGCTGTACACACAACATCTGTTGCACATCTGTCCGTACCGGAAGAGGGATCCCTCCTCAGTTGCAGGAGGAGACCTCGAGGAAGAGAGCAACTCGAGAGACAGTTGGTGTGTTGGACTAATTCTTGTCTCATTTGTGGTCTGATGAATAATGAATTAATTAAATAAGGCTGGATCACACAGAAAATGTTTTGCAGGTTGCAAAACGCAAGGTGCACCACGTTTAAATTAAATGCAACCACTGGAAAAAAAAAAAAAAAACTTGCTGCACCTTTTTATTGTTGCCAGGCAACCACCCCATCACCTCCTTACCCTAACCTTCCTGTGTAATCAATCCAACATTTATTTTATTTTATGTACTCCACAGTAATTACAAGCTGTTTTCTATCGAGATGGTGGTAACTGTGGTCTGTAAAGCTGCAGGTAATCAAGAATTTTCCCACTGTTTTTATCCTTCAGTCACCGCAGAGGCATGTCAGAAAAGCAAAGGTCTCTTCTCAAGTTGGATGCAACACAGGGTGTATAATTAATAAACAAACAATCAGTTAGAGGATGAGGTATACTTGTAATGGATCGATCGGTCAGTCAGTCAGCAGGTCATTTGTCATCTCCAGAAATTTTTAAATACTTTATCATTTATCCAGGGCTGGATTAACACCAGAGTCAAATTGAACTGTGTGCTGCTATCGATCCCCCAATTCCTCCCACTCTGCCCTGGCAGCTCCAATATATTTTGCCCAGAGCCCCAAAAAACTACTCAACAGTTGCTCCTACACTGTCAAGTCCCTGGTTTATGGTTAAAACTTGACACGGGGCCCCTTGACAAAACAGGGCCTCAAGATTAAGATAACAGCTCAGCAGCTATCTTGAAGGACCATACCACAGCTTGCGTATAAAGAAGGAAGATGCATCTCCATTTAGCCCCACTGTACAAAAGTGAAGCCAAAGTAATCCGAATACAGAAGCTGCCATCTTGTGCATCTTGTGATATCACTATCAGAAACATATATGAGCACGATAAGAACTACCTGAAATGACAGAAATCATCTGGTGTACTTTGTTCTTTTAGAGCCCGTCCCAATACCCACCCTTAGCCCTGTCCCTTGGCCCTACCCCTACATTTGTGCAGTCCCGCAAGGTGTAAGTGTGTCCCAGTTCCTTTTTGCGTGTAGGGGTAGGGGGCATAACGAGGGGTAGTGGGTATGGAACTAGCCCTTTGGAGCGAGGGATTTCAGATGCTGACTTGTCAGCGAGGGGTAGATGTCGCCATGGCCACCACCGAGCAAGAGATGGGGAAAACAGTTCATACATAGCTAACGTTAACGTCGTCAGGTTGCTTGTTAGCTAGCTAACATTACGATAACACGCCAGCTAGTATAACTATGCTGCCTTGTAATGTTAGCTAGCTAGCTAGCAGAAGTCCCCTGTCGTCTGTCGTTCATCAAACGAAGCATGATGAATACAGCAAACGCGATCGGTAGGATGAACTCAACTGGAGACTCCATAGTAGATGCTGGTTGGAAATGTAGATGGCTCGCAGCTTCCTGTTTAAAATAGTTACGTATGCGTGAACGTAACGGACGCAGTGACGTAGTGAGTGGTGTCCCAATTCCAAGGAAAAGATTTCAACCCCTACCCCTCGTTTCTTCATTTCGAGGGCCAAGGGGTAGTGGGCAAGGGGGGGGTATTGGGATTGGGCCTTAGTCTGGTCNTTGCTTCATTTCGAGGGCCAAGGGGTAGTGGGCAAGGGGGGGTATTGGGATTGGGCCTTAGTCTGGTCCATGGCTCATTTGGTAACATAGAGGGGGATGGGGCTTATGACCTGTACTGCAGCCAGCCACCAGGGGGCGATCAAGATATTTTGGCTTCACTTTGGGGGAGCTGTAACGTCGTCCATCTTTATATACAGTCTATGGACCACAGGGTTAAGCCGAATAAACAAGGGGTTAAACAAGTATTAAGTAATCTTTATGAATAAGAGTACTATACGAGCAAAATGTTTCAATATCTGTGCTCCTGATGAGGGGGGAATTCTTATTTGGGTCCATGACGGTCAGTTTAACCATTTCCATATGTTGAATTAAAAGTTACAATGCTGCTGGTTCCTGGCTTTTCCTAAAACGTCATTTAAGCAAATTGGACAAAAGGCATTGAAAATGTGATCATTTTATACCTATTTTGGCCACAGGTAGTCAGATGCATCTTGGTTGCTAGGCAACTGTCATCGCCTCTGTCTCTGTCAAAAGTAATTGATTTACAGATCGATTTTTCAAGATTTTATACTTCATGCACTCAGTCTGCAGCTGGAAATGGCACTTCAAAATAAAAGCTCTGTGTCAGAAATTCACTATACTTAAAATTAAAGTGTTTGTGAGTCAGTTGCAGTTCGTTCAGAATGGATCCATGACCCACTCTTGGACTGCAACCCATCAGTTTGGAGCCACTGGTGTAGATAGTTCCAGTAATTGGAGTTTTGTGATAAGCTGACATATTTACTCTGGATAGAAGTAAGAATATGATTGCTAAAGGTGCATGCTGGCTGGTGGCCTGTTTGAAAAAATATGTTGCCTGCAATTTGACGCACTGAAATTGGACTTTGATCTGGCCCATTGTCTGAGCTTCATTTGTGTGTAATGGACTGGTGACAGCAGGACCCCGGTGATCCCGGACGGACTAATGCTGTAAGCTCGGGGCATCTGGGGGGAAGCAGCTGACCCGCTCCAGTGTCCTCATTTCCCTTCACTTTCCCAGTGTCTCGTCACAACATCAAACCAGTGCCATTCAATTAAAATGTTTACAGTGGACAATGTGGACAGGGAGAGCAAAGAGGGAAGGGATGAATGAGAAAGCTTTTGCTCGGAGGATGGAGGCAGTATAATTATGCTGCTGAGTGTGGCTGTGTGACTGCCGAGCAGATGCACTGCCATCTTGTGTGCTAAGCTGTTGTATAGCAGATCTCGTCCAACTTCACGACCCCTCCTCTGAATGCAGACATGTGGGAATAGGTTAAAAATGACTACTATTTTTTATTGTTAATCATTTTTGGTGTGGGCAAAGAAATTGTAGCTGGATCCATGTTTGTATAAATATGTAAATACAAATCAAGTGCAACAAGGTCTCACATGTTTTTAAATATGGAAATCAGGTGACATTTGCATTCAAAGTAATAGTGGCAGAAGAGGAGGACGAAGAATCAAAGGTATGCCAACAAAGCAGAAGCTCAGAGGAAGCATCTGGAGCAGGATATTAAAGAATCTTTGGGCTTGGAGCCAATCCTTGGGCTCAATATTAGGAGAATCTTCACCTGCTTGTCAACCATCTGAGTGAGATTTAATTAAAGCCTTCAGAGGCTCCGTATTTCATTAGGCTGAATAGTCTATGGAGTTTTATAATTGAATAAACATAATTAACAGCATGAATACTTAACACCACCTGAGCGATATATACACAACACCAAAACAACACTATGAAATAATTCAGGTGAGTCTCCAGCTCCGAAGACGGTGGATTTATTTTCATGGGGATCTGTTGAAGTAGACGGAAATGGACAATTACTCCACTACATTTATCTGACAGTTACAGTGAGCAGTTACTCTCCTAATTAATGTTTTATATTCAGACTGGGAGATTCAGACACTGTGATGAATACTTCAACAATACTACTTATCACATTAGCGCATCAATATTTAAACAGGCTATTCATATTTAACATGGACTCAATGTTTCTTATGAATCCAATTCAGATGCAGCTGATGTGCAGCGGCTACATTTGTTGGTTTTTGCAAAATGTCCACTTCCAACATTTTATTTCTCGACAATATCATTGCCAGTAAAGCATGATGAGCATATTTACCAAGCAAACAGACTGGGGTAAGGCTGGGGAAACAACACAGTCAGTGGTTCATACATTATAGTTTGGGTAAACCAAGACATTCTCACTCCAACCTTGTCAGATATTGTTTGGTCATGGACTTTCCACATCAAGATATGACTCCCACTCACTCTACATAGACTTCCACCCCCTTAACTTACGTTGTTGTCTGGCCGCATGTCCTCGTGATGCCAACGAACCGAAAGCCGATGTGAAAAGACAACTCTTTTTGCCGGTGTCTGATGCCAGAAGTCGCTGCCCAAGCGTCGGTATTCTACAACTCTGACGGGTTGGGCAACTTCAAATCAAACTGAGTCCATTTCAAGCTCACATTGCCCTTGAGCCTTGACCACCAAAATCTCATCAGTTCAAGTCCAAGTGAACAATTGTGCCAAATTTGAGAAAATTCCCTTTTAGAAATCCCGTTCACGAGAAAGGGATAGACGGATGGATGGACGGACAACCTGAAAACATAATGCTTCTGGCCATGGCTATTGCTGACGCAGAGGCATGGAAACTAAAAAATAATAATATAGGGAAAACTATTACACAAAATGAAGTTATTATAACTAAGGTTCAGGGAAAAGATCATGCTTCTTCCTCCCACTAATTCAAATCACCTGTACCTCATAAATTCAATCACCTGCTGTAACCTGTATAGGTGTGTCTAACCCTTTCTCCTCCGTTGGTCTCAGTTCTCATCAGTGTTGGGCAGTACAGTAACGCCGTTATTTTTGGCAGTAACTAATACTCTAACGCGTTAGTTTTTAAATTCAGTAACTCAGTTACTGTTACCAAACGGTGCGTTACTCCGTTATTTTTGGTAAGGTTTTTTAAAACGGCGCGCAGCATGCAGTATTCCTTCACAAACTGAAGTTCCCTTTCACTAAAGCGTTTTAGCCCTAAACAATAACAGATAGTCAAGTCAGACAGAGGTATATGAAGAATTTTTACCAGAGCATCTTAATGAAACACGTCTCTCACTATCTCTGAAGTCACTGTCGACCTGCTGGCCTCACCACAGTGCTGTAACGTTACATTTAGCAGTAGCGCTTCTGTAGATTTTTAGTCCCAGTAACATTTATCCAGTGACGTGATATCCATTGTTATCCCGAGGAAGCTTTAGTTGTGGACAGACAATGTCTGCGGTGGGCGACAGACTCGACATCATCATGTAGCTCTTCAAATGTTCTCTTTAGCTCATTTTCCATATTTGTATCCAAGTACAGTAGCTGTAAAATGTTTAGCTGCCTGACAGCGAGTGACTCCACTGTAGAAGACAGCTGCATGTTTCCTATACCGTTCAATTGTTTTGTCAAATTGTAGTCTAACAGTCCCGTGGTTAAACTCCATCTGCTGTCGCTTAGGCAATGCAGCTACGAGCCAATACAGTTAGGAAACGTTTTGGGCCGCAGGGCTGAGTTTCCCAAAACATTATCCTTCTTAGTAACCCTGTCTTCTTTGTGGCTTAGAAAAACTACACTGCAAAAACGAAAGGCACCTAGTGCCCTAAGTCATTTTTTTGGGGGTGGGGGAAGTAATTAAAAGTTACTTTTCTCAGCAACGCATTACTTTTTGGTTTAAGTAACTGAGTTACTAACTGAGTTACTTTTTAATGAGGTAACAAGTAACGGTAACTTGTTACTATTTTTCAGTAACTAGCACAACACTGGTTCTCATGACCCTCCCGCAAACCCAATTCTTCTCCCCTCTTCCCTCTCAGCAGGACAGCAAAGTGGCTCAGTTGCTAGCACTGTCGCCTCAAAACAACATGGTCCCAGATATGAACCCTGGGGGATTACGTATTTTGTAAGTCATGGAAAATTGGTAATTTATATTATATATTTAGAATGGTTTATATTTTGTAAGACAGATATTTGGGAATTGATATATATTTACATTGGTTATATTTGCGACAAACACAAATGGTAATAAAAATTGTATATTTAGAAAAGGTATAGGTTTATCTATATAAGGAATCTGTGTTTTATTTCACTCGATGACATATGGAGAAGGAATGGGATTTTAGAAGTTTATTTGTGTGTTCACAAAGAAGAAGTTTTGTGTGTTCATGTCTTTTTTTGCATGCCCAAAATAAATATTGAATCAAACCAAAATCAAATCAAAATTAGCCAAATATTAGTAGTTCCTTCAAGTCTTCTATTTTATGTGCGGATCAGTGTTATTTGTTATGTTTTTTGCTCTGACTAGAAACTGCACGTCACTTTAATGTTATGTTGTGAACATTATGTGTTTGTTCAGGTTGACATTGGACTTTATCGCTTGAACATTGCTGTGCGTCAAATGCCAGCTGGAAACCAGAAACCATGATCACACATACTCCCTGATACAGCTCCAGGTCCTTATAGCGTGATGTTAGCCTGTGTAGGCAAACAGAGGAGGGAGTGAGTGTGCCTCTGATGGAAACCATAGCATGTAGGACATAGAGGTCAGTGCCAGATGATATTTTACCCTGCCACTCTGTCGCCAGATGAAACAGCACAGATGATTTATGGTGGCAGGCTGGATGGCAGCAGCGCGGGGAGCGGTGCTTTCACTGGCCCCAGCAGACACAGCCAAAATTGGGTTACTCACAAAACGTAAAGGGTCTGTCTCAGACTAACAAATTTAATCATGGCCTTCCTCCCCTGCAGGTTGTTTTAATACTGCTGGATTACAGAGGTCTCTCATCTCTCCATGCCTCTTTTACGGCAGGCACAGATGTAGTGCTGTCAATGTGTCTGCAGCACAAACACACACAGGATTCTCTCAGGAGGGTTGGAGTTGTTTGTTGGCCAGCTTGGAACATAAATCACAAGTTTTAAGGCACAACCCATGAGTTAAAAATGGACTCTCGCTACCAAAGTTCAGACTGCAATTCTTTAATGACTAATCCCAGCAATACAAATATATATGAAATATTGCTCAGAGTATTCTGACATATCACGCTGTAATTATTTCAATCAGAAAAGACTCATATTAGTGCACCTACGTATGAAAAATGTGGAAAGTCTTTGCCAATTAGACTCCATTGTATTTACAGAGGGTGATGAAGCCATGCTGAAAAATATATAACTTATAAGTTATATACCACTTTAATGATGTCTGCAAATATACTTCAAATTGAAAGAATACGTCTGGTTTTATTCTACATTTTTCTTCTTGTCAACAAACAACATGAACAAACCAAAACCAACAATGTGTCCAAGAGTTCTCTGCCATGTCCGAGACTTTTAGCTAGTCTTACCCTAGTCTTAGCCTAGACAACCCAGGCCATTTAAAGTCAGGCTGTTCTCACAAAGTTTTCGTTTGTTTTCCTACAGAAAGCAATGCACCCACATTCGTACATATCCCATATTTTGAAAGGCTGCAATCACGTGACCAATGTGCTGATGGAAGTAAATAAGGAAGCGGTCCAGGGCGCTTGTAAGGAGGCAGCTTGGGGTGGTGGATTGGTCATCATAAAACTGACTTTTCCAAGGGACTTACCCTGGAGTCAGGTGTTTGGATCCTTGAGTTAATTTTGACTGATTTTAAGGTACATCCTCGCAATGTTTCTTTTTTTAAACCTGACCTCAGTAAGTTTACGTGACTTGTATAACTGTATGTTAAGGACATCACGTCATTCGTAAGGCGCTATTTCGTAGGATATCATACGAACCGTTCCATCAGAATACACTGCAATAGTCTGTAGGTCCCTTGATTGTATTACGACCAATTCTTTCCTCCTCTCCACATGGACTGGTTACCCGCTGCTCAAATGCAATTGGCCAACACTCCTTGGACTACAAATGCACTACAAATGGAAACCAGAAGGCTTCAAATACTAAAATCCTGTCCTGGATCCTCCTGCTGTTTTATCTTAGAGCCACTCCTAATTTAGAATTTTTCCATCGGGCCCATCTGGACAAGCCTGGCAGTTCTCCAGGAGGCACAGGTTCTGCATACATGCACCTACAGATTCTGCATATACACAAATTCCCCAAATCCCAGTTTGATTAAACATCCGTGGGACGTGCTTTTACCCCACCTCACAACCCACAGGACCCAAAAGATCTGAAGCCAATGCGTTGCTCCCAGACACCAAAGGACACCCTCCAGAGGTCTTGTGTTCATGCTTTGACAGGTCAGAGCCATGCCCAGTCCAAGGAGCACCCACCATGGATCGGGAGTACCTCTGGGGTATGAGCGCGTCCCTCAAATGTTCTGGGCATCTGGGGTATTTGGAGGCCGAGTCGACACCTTGAGCTCTTTGTCCCGAGAATACATTGTCACGGTATTCCTACCTGTCAGCCAAAAAAAGACTGGACTATTCAGAAGGGTATACCCACTTCCTCCTTGGTAATCTACCTCCTTGGACTCTTTTCAGTAAAGAGTGGTGGATTTATCCATGTTTGGTGATCTAGTGAGTATTTGTGGCAGCAGGACAGTGAATGTGAGGTTGACTCAAAATAAACTACAGTGTGTATGATGGAAATTGTCACCCAGTGCAGCAGTGTGGCTCACTGATGTGTTTTTAATAGTTTTTGGACAACAGTGGAGCTCTATCGCACATAGTAGATCCATTCCATGTTGACACAGGAAATATACTGCATAAACTACATAATATCCCCAGTGTTAATCATTTAAAGTATCTTTAAAGACGTACAAGTTGGAAATTGAAATTATGAGGAATCAATGAATAATTCACTATAATCATGCAGTAAAATTGCCTGCTGTGTCCTTGGCCTATTATACTTCTAATGCTTGAAGTAAACCGTTATTTTTTGTCCAGCCAGACGCTCTTATTGCCCTCTGTGAGTGCAGAGTATATTACACAGGAAGAGTATTCACCCGGAGGCAGCACAGTCTCTATCGATTATCCCATAGAAAACGTGTATATTAGCTGCAGATCTGCTGTGGCCCTCTGAGGCTCCACTTGTCTTCCTGCCTGCACTGTGGGATCATGGGAATTTTAATATTTGCTTAATTCATGCCTCAGTGCTGTGGGACGCTCGCTTCTTTGTAAATCAGCATCAGCAGCGGAAAATGAAAGGAAATACAACTTGTGTGCATTAGGCTGACCGCACTGTGTGTTATTTACTATAGATTAATGACGGTCCACTGAGGGGAGCACAGGCGTTCTCTTTAGTGCTGGAATCAGGTTTAAATGTCACTGTTTGGCTTTTTAATAAAACATTTTTCAGACCAGATAGAATACGTCTTAATGTGCTTTGTTTCTCGCGTTTTTTTATTAGAATATTTAACAGGTCACAAACAAGTCTTGGCTTTCCTGTCCAGACCTGTCTTAAGGAAATTATGTTTATATACAACATTTTTGAAACAGAAAATTTGTTTCTGAGGGAAAGGAAATGCAGAGTGAGTTACCCATCCACCAGCCCTCCCACTCACTCTACTTGGACTCTTGCCCCCTTAACTTACATTGTTGTCTGGCTGTATCTCCCCCTGATGCCACCGGGTGCTGTTAGAGAATAACGGTTACCAGTTGCGTTTCATGCCAACGTAAAAAAAAACGCTTTCATTCGTCAGTGTCTGACACCAAAAGTCACTCACCAAGCACCAGTATTCTACGACTTTGGAGTGAGACCAGGTTGGGTCAGATCCCCTGTCCATTCCAATGGACATAGCTTTTTCATCATAGCATTCCACATCATCTAAATTGGACTGCAGTAGAGCCATGCCCTAGTGAGTTGTGTGCTAGTTGTGAAGTATGCAAGAGGCAATATACAAACAAATTCTCTCTTATTTTTGTTCGTATTTATTTGTACCCATTAATTTCTGGGACTCACTAATGTTTCCTTATTTTTGCTCGTCTCTTAGGTAAAAGGACATTTTATAAGTGGTCGAGAGCACTTATCGTACCGAGACGAGAGGAACAATCTTGTCCACAAATTGTTATTCAATGGGTCAAAAAATATGTTTTAAATTTCAGTAACATAAAACAAATGCATGGATATCATCAAATTTAGATTAATATGTTTTTGAGTAATTCGAGAAAGTCGGTGGTTGTTGGTAGCAATGGCCAAATGAAGCTTCATGAACCACCAGTTGTATTTGCTGAACCCACTAGATGGCGCTCTTGGTGTAATGAAAAAGGCTCAAGGGATGGCAATACAGTTTGGATTGTTGCTACTTTGTTGCCCCAAGTTGGTGCAATTTCACAGCAGCCTGAAGACTTTTTATTGGGTTTTTTGCCCATTCCTCAACATATTCTTTAAATCTTGAAGTTGGTAAATGTTCATCTTCAGTCCGATGATTGACTGGGTCACTCTAAAACTTTTATTTTCTTCCTGTGGAACCAACAGTCTCCTTTGCAGCGTGTTTTGGATTGTTGTCCCCCCTCATCTCATCCTCATCATCCAGCTCAAGGGATGGCAAAGCAGTTTGGTTTCAACTAGTGATGGCCAAACGAAGCTTCATGAACCACCAGTTGTATTTGCTGAACCCACTAGGCGCGGTTGGTGTAATGAAAAAGGCTCAAGGGATGGCAATGTGGTGCAAGGGATGAAGCTTCATTTGGACATCACTACTTAATACTAATGCATGATGAGTTGTTGTGGCACTCTTTGTTCAACAAAGACTTGAAAGGAAACTGCATTGCCTTATTTGATGGGATGTCTACAAGCCAATCATAGTGTTCCACATCATCTAAATTGGACTGCAGTAGAGCCATGCCCTAGTGAGTTGTGTGCTAGTTGTGAAGTAATGGCATCACTGTATGCACAAGTCGCCAGTCCTCTCTTATTCTGCTACGACTACCACTACCACTACTACTAGCTCTCCTTCTTGCCCTGGTTAATGGCAGCCGGCATTTAAGGAGCATCACCACCCCCTTTAAGGGTGTATGGGAGCTTTAATTATACATACGATCTGTAGAACATTTAATATATCTGCAACAAGGAAAATTATATTGAAATAATTAACATTATAGTTTTAATGCCCAGTCTTACTGTCAATTACAGTAATCTACAGTAAATGGTTCATGTTTTACAATAAAAGATTAACCATTTTATTGCTGTCCCTCTTTCTCTCTCTCAGGTCTTTCAGGAAGAGCCCGTTTCCACTCCTACAGTTTCAGCTTTCTGGTCTAAGGGCGTGCAATGAGGTAATGCACTAGTGTCTGAACGTATTCTCAAAGAACGGTTCGTACAGTATGATAACCTACGAATTTGCAACCCAGGAATGATGTCACACCCTTAAGGTACAGTTTTGTAATTAACGTAAAGTTGCTAAGATTAGGTTTAGGAAAAGAACAAGTGACTCCAGGAGATAGTCTGGGGCGAAAGTTGATTTTTTTGTGCATTGCTTTTCATAGCAAGATAATTTGTGAGAACAGCCTGACTGTCTACACAGTGTTGTATGTGTGTTGATGTGAGCTGGATCACATCACCATGCAGGTGTTGGTACCACAGGAAGCCTCTGGATTTAATTAGTGCTACATAAAGAGCAGAGCAGAGTGACGGTCATCTGTCAGGCAGGAAGAAGATGCTCCACGGTGACAACCGGGCGAGATTGCTTTGAGTAGCAGCTCACCGCCGCCACAGCACAGTTAATGTACACACAGCAGTGCATCGGAGATGAAGCTGGCAGCAGCGAGGGCACATATGGCCTCGTCTACCGTGTGAGAGTGTTTGGGGACAGTGGGAACATTATTTGTGTGTATTATTTCATTACTTGTCCCCCTTAATATCTGCTGAATACAAAGCCCAAGTCGTCAATGCAAGAGTTTACCAGTGGTTTTACCTATCAACCATTTCTCACAAGTGTAACACACCTCAGTGGACAAGACTTAATATAGCCATTGAAAAACAAAGCATACTAATTAAAAACTAATAATATTTGACAACAGTTTCTCTTTTTATTTTTCTGCCATCTCAAAAACAAAACGCAAATTAAGTCAGTATCACTCTCTAATGAGGAATAATTTATGAGGGCAATGGAAGCAAACTAATTGTTTTGTTAAATCCTTAAATCCTGTTTCTGTTCTGCACTAAAAAAATATTTAAAGAAATGTAAGTGTCAAAAACTAAATAAAGAATTTACTAATGATCTCGAAATCATTTCTAAGCTGTAAATGAGAAAAATGGGCCTTATCCAAGAGGCAATATACAAACATATTCTCTCTTATTTTTGTTTGTATTTGTTTGAAAGTACCTATTAATTTCTGGGACTTACTAATGTTTCTTTATTTGTGCTCGTCACTTAGATAAAAGGACATTTTGTAAGTTGTCGAGAGCACTTATCGTACCGAGACGAGAGGAACAATCTTGTCGTCACTGTCCATAAATTGTTGTTCAATGGGTAAAAAAATGTGTTTTAAATTTCAGTAACATATAAAAAAATGCATGAATATCATCAAATTTAGATTAATGTGTTGTAAAGTAATTACATTATTACATTTGTGGGCTTAATAAATATTGATACGTGGCCCCTTTATCCAATCAATCTTATGGGAAGCAAACATCAGCCTCCTGGGTGATTGTTAGGTAGTGATGGCCAAATGAATCTTCATGAACCCACTAGATGGCACTTTTGGTGTAATGAAAAAGGCTCAAGAGATGGCAATGCAGTTTGGTTTCAACCCTTTGTTGAACAAAGAGTGCCAGAGTGGACCCAAACAATAAAGAAAATGGTTCATGAAGCTTCATTTGGCCACTGCTAGAAACCAAACTGCATTGCCATCCCTTGAGCCTTTTTCGTTACGCCAAGAGCGCCATCTAGTGGGTTCAGCAAATACAACTGGTGGTTCATGAAGCTTCATTTGGACATCACTAGTTGTTGGACCCATTCATCACCCCTCCCGGCTGCTCTACCCCAACTTCTGCCCCCTTGACTTTCGTTGTTGTCCAACCGTTTTTCCCCCTGACGCCAACCGCATATCATCCCGACTTCAGAGGACGGCTTTTTTGTCTGTGTCTGACGAAACTTGGAAGTGAAACCGGATCGGAGCGAGCAGCCGGCAGCAGGTGCTGTGTCATGCCTACATGCTGTTTGTCCTTTAAACTAGCTAAATGAATGAACTAAACAGCATATTTTTGTTAACCACGGGGTTGAATGCCAGACCATTTACCAGGTTTACTCATCAGACTCAAAAAAATTTAGAGAAGTTTACTCAATTTTTTTCTTTTAGACTATTCAGGTGAGCAATTGAATGTTTCATTAAGTAACAATGAAGTGCAATCGAGACACAAAATAAGGACACGGATGTTAGATGGACTTTGTAAAGTGTTTTGAAGGTCTTCGGCATTATCACATTCTGTTCATATCACAAAACTGTATCGATGTTAAAATTACTGCTAAAATGTTTCTGCTCTCGTCCTTCAGCCACTCGCATAAAGAGACCTCTCCATCTCAAGGTCCCGGGCTAAATTTCAGTCCCAGTCCATCCCTGGAGGCTGGTGTTAGAGAGACATCATGTTCCAGATGGATGTCCCTCCCTGTAGGCTGGAACTCTTTATATCATAGCCACAGTTAATTTAGCACATGTTAGCACTAAAAAAGCGTGTTAATTTGCTTTAATTTCAATATTTATTTACTTATTATGCCATTTTAAATCCTTCATGCATTTATTCTTTGGCAGGACACATATGTTTTAAGATCTTACTATATAATGAGGAAAATTCTGTCTGTGTGTGTGTTCCATGTTTTTCTCCTCACTGACTTGGTCAATCCATGTGAAATTTGGCACAGTGGTAGAGGGTCATGGGAGGATGTGAATGAAGCAATATTACATCAATTGGCCAAAGGGGGGCGCTATAGCAACGGATTGAAATTGCAAA
>NC_065520.1:15567042-15586552 GCF_006386435.1 Epinephelus moara
CTGGAGAAATTTAACTCTAATTGGCAACTGGGTGGCGCTATAACAACAGAAAAATGCTTCAAAATGGCTAAAATGTGACCGAACGCTGTGGCTCCCCCTGTGGACCAGTGTTGGTGTTTTTCTTATTTTTGGTATGACTAAGTCATGGTATGGTATGCTGTACATAATCACGGAAAAAGTCATTCTGTCTGTCCCACGTTTTTCTACTCACTGACGTGGTCAATCTATGTGAAACTGCACATAGGCATTGAGGATTGGTATAGGTAGAAGGTGACAAAGCTACCAATGGGTATGGACTACTAAATGTGATTTAACCCCAAAGTACCATGGAGCCTCTCGCCTATCTTTGTGTCTGAAAAGTGAGGCGCTGGACATGAAAATGGCCACATACAAACACTCTGACAATATCCACCTAATGTTGCCTAAAAGTTCTGGGTACAGTGTACTTAACCTCGCATCATAAAATGAGTCAAATTGCAGGGTTTTTTTCTCAATAAAAAGAATTTTGAAAAGTTTCATGCCTTCCTGTTCCAACCAATCTCAACCAAATCAATTTGCCTCTAAGTGTTGTTCACTATGATGAAATGTGAAAAGCACTGACGTCTGAATGGAACATTAATGGCAGAGCACTGTCGAAACTAATTTCAGTCACTACCTCGTGGTCTTAAGGTCTATTAATAACACTACAGTACACTGAGCTTCCCTGTTTGTCTTCTCACAGCTCTTAAGAATGTGTCGGGGAAAGTCTTAATCACATAAGAAACCATGCTGGTGTTATACATATCTATATGTATTCATAGTAGCTGTGAAATGCACTAAGTTGTTGATCCTATAAGTCGGTTTCTGCCACTGTTACACTGGCTCTAGTTATAGTCGAGCAAATACCATGATAATCCAATTTCCAAGTCCAGCAGTGACTTTAATGCCACAAAAACAAGCAGCGAATAGCTGAAGAATATTGAAATGTTGACGCCTATTTAGGGTTTCATCGGGGTAAGCTGCTGGAAATCAATATATGTCGCACCCACTTTACATTTGACAAGTAGGTTTCTGTATAGCACAAATTAGGTTTGCCAGAACAGAACGACTTATAGGTCATGGTGCAGTGTCTCAGACGGTCGAATGACTACACAGTGCTGCCGAAAGAGCAGGAGATGTGGGTCAGCACTGGAAAACGTAAAGGGAGTGTTACAATTGTATTTTTTCCATTGATTTATAATTGAATGATTGAAAACAAGCCACGTAGCCAAACTGTGACAAGTAATCTCCTTTCACACTTTCTACAAGACACTTTTATGAGGTGGCCTGTCCTTTTTTTGTGTTTTGATTGTTTTACTTCCTAATTTAAATTATTTTTTTCTTGTCAGGATATGTCTCAGTTATGTGATGATCTATGGTAATGAACTTATATCATGTTTTAGAGCTATCTGTTGAAGGGCAGGTCATTCCAAGTCAGGTCCTACAGAGACGAGACGAGATTCTATCCTAGCATTCGGTGACCACATGTTGGAACAGGCCAGCGAGCGCCCAGGTGTGCATCCCTGAATATTGTATGCAAAATATTGTGGGTACCTAATGCATGCTGAGGATTCACACATGCATCCTTGAAAAATTTCTGAAGGAAGGACTCGGTCTTCTGTAAAATTCAAAGGATCCTTGACTTTGAAAAAGTCCTTCAGCAGGATTCGAGAACTTGCCTCCTTGAAATTCGGTCGTTAAAGGATCCTTCCTTGACTTTAAAGGGATAGTGCACCAGAAATTAAAATTCAGCCATTATCTACTCACCCATATGTCGATGGAGGCCCTGGTGAAGTTTTAGAGTCCTCACAACACTTGCGGAGATCGGCGGGGGCAGCGGCCAGCACACCTAATGGCTGATGGCGCCCCAGACTAACGTCCAAGAACACAAAATTGAATCCACAAAGTATCTCCATACTGCTCATCCATAGTGATCCAAGTGTCCTGAAGCCCCGACATAAAAAGTTGTTTCGAAAAACGTCATATGAACTCTGTTTTTAGCCTCACTGTAGCCTGTAGCTCTGACTGCTTCTCTGTGCTCCGCGCTCACGTGTGCGCGCCTGCGCGAGACCAGTGAAAGCATGAGGTTTGGTCACCCGTGTTTACATCACGTGACACGTGCACCGCAGGGAGAGACAACAGTAGCCACAGAGCTAAAAGATAATTTGCACTACAGTCTTTTAGCAAAGGACAGCTCAACATGTCTGAAGACTTTGAAATTGAGGAGGAACAGCATTTTTTTGTTGAGCCGTATTTGTTTGAGCCCGAATATACAGACGGAACTCAGGCTATTGGACGAAGCAGCCGCCGCAGCTCATGAGCCTAACCCTCAGCCAGCCGCAGAATACCGGAGTCGAGCACTGGAAACCTGGTGGTGTAGTTGTTTCAAATGCAAAGCAATGCCAACGGATGAGGAAAGTCTTTGCTGCTCAGACTGGGAATTGGCGATGCCTGCACTTGAGAATCTGGACATGAGTACTGACGAGACTGCTGCTCTTCAGAGATCACCGATCACCCTGAGCGCGCACACGCGAGCGCAGAGCACAGAGAAGCAGTCAGAGTTACAGGCTACAGTGAGGCTAAAAACAGAGTTCATATGACGTTTTTCGAAACAACTTTTTATGTCGGGGCTGCAGCACACTTGGATCACTACGGATGAGCAGTATGGAGATATTTTGTGGATTTAATTTTGTGTTCTTGGACGTTAGTCTGGGGCGCCGTCTGCCATTAGGTGTGCTGGCCGCTCCCCCCGCCGATCTCCGCAAGTGTTGTGAGGACTCTAAAACTTCACCAGGGCCTCAATCGGCATATGGGTGAGTAGATAATGGCTGAATTTTCATTTTTGGGTGCACTATCCCTTTAAGGTGCCATTTACATGCGTAGCGCTCACGAACAGTCGCAGTTTACTCGTGTTTTCATTTCGGCGAGCATGTTCACAGGTTAGAGCATGCACACCGCATCTGTTCTACGCACTGCTTGAGTCGTGCTGCTTTCGCGATCAAGCTCAAAAATAAACGAGACGAGATTTTTTGTGCGAGTCGCGAGCAAACGGTTGCTGTATTCAACAAAAAACACGAGTTCGCGTGTGTTGTGACCTCTCTCGGCCACTGTAGATATCTCACACATATTTCAAGTACTTACCCATTTGTAGTGCTAAATATTAATTCTCCAAGCGTTGGAATAATCACTGGCGCGCAAACTTGTCCACCCTGGGCTTGGGGTCCAAACTCACTTCTTCTTCTTTGGGGTTTACTGGAGATTTGCAAACATGGTGCACTACTGCCACCAACTGTTCGGGTGTGGTTTGTATTCTGACAGGACAGCAGCGGCCGCTGTGTGACGCGTCTGTTCGGTTTTGGTGTGAATACACGTGCTGCTGCTAGGCTTGTGGACCGCTTCGAGAAGCACCAATAGTCTGACAATCAATTGAAGGATCTCCTCAATACAAAGCTCTGAAAGAACACAGAATAAAAGACAAAGAGTGAATACCTCTCTCACTGCTGACATCACAGTTTATCTGTGGGGAAACAGGCATACCCATGAGTGTACTAACTTTAATAGAATGTCATTTACTGCAAATAGTTTCACCCTACCTTCCACAATGTGACACTGCTCGGTTAGTCACTGCTGCATAAAGAGAGGAATTTGTAAAAGAGATACAGAGCTTCCTGCTCTCATTTATTGTCTATAAGAAGCAGCGGTTCTCTGATAGGATAGTAGGCAGCGAGAGACGAGCAGGAGGTGGGAGTAGTGGGAGTTTGTTTACTGACTGTTTCATCTCAATTCACAGGCAGCCTTTGGAGTTTTCATTAAAAAACCCTCAGTATCCTGTATACAAAGACATGAGAGTGCTATTCATCCAGGGTCAAAACCAGAGTAATTAGTGGCTCGGGTCATATGCTAATTGCGACACAGTGGCACAATGTGTGTCCTAATCAACACCTCGTCTGTCGGAGTCACGCAGCAAACTCATGCACAGGAAATGTAAAAATACGCAGATGCGATTACACTTGTCATCTTTCAGTCACAACACCTCCTGGGCACTGTGAGTGATCAGAAGGTAGAACGCCAGCAGCAGGGTTTGTATGTTGGGTTTTGCGTCTAACATGACAAGATGATGGGTCACTGTTCATCTGTACTCTGTTTCCTCCTTCAAACAAGTTCTGTTCTACTACCATGCAGTGCCATTTTTTGTCTCGCCTTCATCTAGTCAGTCAATGAGCTCCTTCCGCTCATTGTCATTTGGAAGTCGTCACCCACGGCCACCCACCTGTTGTGATCCCAGGTATATGTAGGCAGGTTGATGAGCTGAGTGGAAACAGGTGTGCCTCGTCGGCTGCAGTGGAAAGAGCCAGCCACGCCCCCTGCCACACACAAGCCTGGCAGGAACAGAAGAAGAAAGGGAAGGGACAAAGACAAAGACAAAGACAGTAGACCTTCCTCATGTACAGTGTACACTGATCAGCCAAAACATTCAATTGATTTTATTTACATAAATGCAATAATATCAACTAGATCCTTGTTTTCCTTGAAAGTAGCTGTTATTCTGTTTGCACTGACTACTGAATGCTGTTGATTGAAAATAGTTCAAAGCTCAGAGAAGGCGTGAAGTGGTGATTAATGGCCCTGGCGTGAATGAAAGGTTTTTATCCAGGCTGACAGTATTTACAATGAAAGAAAATAAAACAGCAGCTGCCCTCAGCTGCTCGGCTATACAAGGTGAGAGCTACGGAGAACACTCTCTGCATCACAGCACGCTGCTCCAGCTGCAGGAGCTTTATTAGTACACATTTCCCACAGCTGACAATGACCTTGATGCTCCGATTACAGGGCGAACCTGCTCGGCGCTGTGCGCAGAAAGGGCCACAGGGGCGACATAAAGAGGCAGAGGGACATGAACACATGGAAAACACTGACAGGGGCCATAACAACAAGAAGAACAGCGGCTGAAATGAACACAAATGGCATCTTCTGCATCACGTCGGCTTAAAGGGAAATTTTGGTTTATTTCAACCTGTCTCCTATCGTCCTAAATTTGTTTCAAGTGACTAGTGACATAAAAATAATAGTTAGCATGTTAGCCGTTAGCCTAGATACAGCCGGGGCGCATAGTAGCGTCAGACCTGTTAAAACGTAAGTGAACGGGCAACCTTCAAGTGCAAAGTTAGTCCACTAAACAAGCTTTTTTTCCACAAAGACCGCCTCATATCGTTAGGATAAATGTCAGAGAACATATAGAAAACGACATGTAAACGTGTTGTCTTACCTTACCGGTGTGCTGCCATGTTTGTTTACCATCTAGCTCTGCTTTCCAAAGCGCGGCCGAAATATATCTCGCGAGCTCTAGATAAAGCCCAGCTGGATACTACTCCAGGTGGAGGTGTCTCGTCCTCGGTCACATCCAGACCTTGAAAATAAGGCTGCAACCGGTCCCATTCCTTGCAACAGAGGCATTCCTCTTCTGTGGGCACTGGGGCACAGCATTCACAGGTACACCACCAATCTCCAGAGCTATGCAGCCTTGCAGCAGCCATTCCTCCTCTCTCGTCCTCTACCTGTTGTTCCTCTCTCTCTCTCCTCCTCCGTTCTTCAATTTCACGAAGCTCTTCATCAGTGTATTCTGGCTCAAATAAATAAGGGCGGCCATCAAACTCTGCAAAATCAAATTCCTCCTACACAAAGTCCAAGTCTGGCAAAAAGTCAGCCATTATTCTATAAATCTTTCTTTAAAATCGCTGCTTGTTCTCGCGATATTTCGGAAAGCAGAGCTAAATGTAAACAAACATGGCAGCACACCGGTAAGGTAAGACAACACGTTTACATGTCGTTTTCTATATGTTCTCGTACATTTTTCCTAACGATATGAGGCGGTCTTTGTGGAAAAAAGCTTGTTTAGTGGACTAACTTTGCACTTGAAGGTTGCCCGTTCACTTACGTTTTAACAGGTCTGACGCTACTATGCGCCCCGGCTGTATCTAGGCTAACGGCTAACATGCTAACTATTATTTTTATGTCACTAGTCACTTGAAACAAATTTAGGACGATAGGAGACAGGTTGAAATAAACCTAAATTTCCCTGTTTAGAGATGGGGGCAAGCCTGGTTCTAGACTGACTTTGAATGGAGGAGGTGGTGAGAGATGTTGCTAGGTCAGTGGTAGTACAGCATCTCTTTAGGGTTTGAGGACATTTAGGGCGTAGCCTGGACCTCTTTTGGGGGCTCCTCAGGGATCCTACCTCGAATTTTTATTTTTATTTTTTTTCCACAAAAAAAGTGTCATTTACTGTCCTGATTAATTGTTTAAAACATTAGTAGCTGTTTGTAATTAGTATGAGTTTTGATTTTTTGTTTTACACACCATCCAAACTTTTTGGGAATCAGAGTTGTACGATGAGCTTAAAGTTTTCTAAATTGTTAACCTCTTTGTGACTGCAGTCTAGGTCATATGACCTGTCACTTTACACAAATCCCCAGAGTCAGATAAGAAGACAGATGATCCGTTTCATCTTTGCATGTCCAGGCTGTGGCTGAGGAGGTCGAGCAGGTCGTCTATGAAACGTAAGATTGGCAGTTTGATCCCCGGCTCCTCCAGTCGAAGTGACCTTGTGCGAGATACTGAACCCCAAATTGCCTCTGTTGGCTGTGTCGTCGGTGTGTGAATACGTATTAACGTTTACTGTAATTGGGTAGCAGGTGGCACCTTGTATAGCAGCCTCGACCAACAGTGTGTGAATGGATGAATCTGAGCAAGGTGCTATACAAGTGCAAGTCCATATGGTCAGGAAGTGTTTAGTCCAGTTTTTGATTTGGGCAAATCTACACCAAAAATGCCATGTCAATAATCAAACTATAGTACTGATATGCAAAAAGCATAGAAAACCTGTGTCAGATTTAAGAAATAAACTGTGAATGGGGTAAGGTTGGAATGGTCTGAAAATAAACAGCATAATATGTGATGGTGGAGAGAATGTGCTGCTCCACAGGGCCGAGGCAGTGGGATAATGAATCTGCTCAAAGTTCATTCTAACAATTAGAAAGTGACGCAGAGGACTTAAAAGGTCAGATATCAGGGCACGGAGGCTGTCAGAGTCAATGGCCTAGAGAGACACACAGGGCTGATATTATCACTGTCTGCAACACAACTAATGTATGTCCAGGGGCTCCTATCTCTATCTTGCTCTTATTTACACTGGAATTACACTCAAGTTTGCTGCGTCTCCCTTGTTCTTTCTGCTCCCCATAAAACCTGGTGCAGACTATGTGATTTTTTTCCCAGGATTTGGCCGCTGCAGTTTCTTCACCTTTCACTATTTGTTTTTCAAGTTGTCACCTGCTCCTCAATTTCTTTTGTACCTTGCATTTTGGGACTGCCCCTACTTACGATGTCAAGTGCGTAGAGTGTGGGAAAACAGCAATACACATGCCCGTTCTCACTCCCAAATTGCCAAATATCGCCGTTTGGTCAGTGGACTTTCCCGTCTACAAATAATGTGCTAGGTATCCTTGGTGTGTCTGCTGTTGAAGTTCTGCTTTTAGAGCTACAACATTTCTAGGACCATAACTTCTAGAGTCTATAACACTTTATAATTATATAACCTTTGACACACTAGAATTTTCAACTTGATATCCAGAGGCCGAACAACTTATGGGTATTCATGACTTATTAACTTAAAACTGTATCTTACCATGCTAGAACTATATCATCATAGAACCGTCACATTTGAGAATCTGTAACACGCTAGAAACATTCACTCTCGATTTCATAACCACAACTGAGTTTGACTTAAGGAGCAGCTGCGCCCCCTGGGGCCTCTTAAAGAGTCCTTCCGCCTCACCCACAGGCTGAATAGGGCTAAAAGGGAACCTAACACTCTAAAGCCCCGTTTCCACTGAGCAGTTCAGCAAGATTCAGTTCGGTACAAGAGTCTTTCCACTTCCATTTATCACAGAGAGGCCAGTTGCACAAAGCACCTTAAGTTTGCTCCTCAAGTATGACACTTAAGGCTTACATGAAATACCTCGCAAATAACTGATTGGAAAGATCCCGTTGCATAAAACTGCAGAGCAATCATTAATCGTAAAGGGGCTGGAAGAGCTTTGGAAAGTTGAGTGATCCACCCCCAGACGGTCACAATCATAGACATGCTCATCATTAAGCATGTCCATCAGATTCTCCCAGTCGTGGATCACTCTTCTGGGGATGCCTTAACTCAACCATGTCGTGGTTAAGATGGAGTCAGAGGTATTTAATGTTTTTGTCCTTACTTTGGTTACTATTGGTCTTTGTGCAACAGTTTAACAAACTTTAAGCAGCTCCTCAAGTATCGGACCAATATGAGGAGAAAAACGTAGGGAACCTTGAGGGAAAAAACCTGAGGATATTTTGTGCAACTGATTGTTTCTCGAGGAAACCGTAACTCTGCTTTGTGCAACCGGCCCCATGTCATATTTTTACTTTAACTTTTCTAGTACTTTGTCTTATTACATGTCTTTCCACTCAGAACCTCTCACATACTGTGGTTAAGAAAGGTCACCATCCATCTGTGGAACAGGCTGGTTGGTCCATCTGTTAAAACCCATGCTGTACACACAAGCATTATTCAAATCCACAAAACTTGACTTTAAACTGCGGTAATGCAGTGTTTGAGATAATTTTCAAAGGTAGTGAATATTCTCAACTGAATTTATAAAACATGATTATAAAATGAGTTTTAAACGTATCATGTGTGAGCTGGGATTTAGAGTGCTGCTAGTTGCTTGACATTTTACACGATTTAAAAAGCACCCACTTCCATTTGTCATTCAGCAGCAACGCAGTGGCCCACCAACACTGAATTTGGTGACATAACATGTGAGCACCAACCACAGTCTTCCAGTCACTGCTGATATGAGCTGGCAACTGCTGTCCGCTTGAAATGCAAAGTAGCTTTACCCTGACGCAGGCTCTAATGTTAACAAATGAGCTGCCAGCTATCGCAGACACACTGGGCCTGAAACGCAGTGGGCAAACACATGAATCATAATCAATCAATCCGCCAATCAATCATTGATCCGGTCGGCTCAGCGGTGGAGTGCACAGACGCCTCCGCCATAAGCTGGTTAGAGCCGGCTGCTGTGGCGTCTGGGGGGAGCCGGGCTTGTAAATGACGCAGTGGTAAATTAGTCCCACTGGGATGCCGGCGGAGTGGGCTGTGCATCCGCCCAGCAGGAATAATAAGCCTACAGTCAGAGTCGTAATGCAGCAGTCCCTCGGCACAGCCAAGACGAGCTGTCTGAAGCACAATTACTCCACCTGTCATCCTTCTTCAAACACCAGTGTGTCTAATAGCCTCTGCCATGTATGCAGAATATTCTAATGTGTGGATAGATAATTACAGGGTCTGGGAAAGAGCAAATAAGTAAATGTGATCTGGGCGGTGCACCTCTGAATGTCTTATTTGTCTGTTGCCAGGATGATGATTATCACAACCTGGTGTTGCAGTCAATGCACCAACCATAATTAACATTCTGTGACATCTGCTGTTTGATCAGTTACTTTTGATTCGCCATGTGCAAATAGAATAAAGCAGCTCAGAGTGACACGGAGTAGCCTTTTAAAGAGGGGGCTGTGTGAAAACAGCAACAGACTGCGCCATTGATCTTTTGAAATCTCCTTAATTCTCATTTCTCTTCGCTGGGCCAGGTGACACGACTGCGTGGTTTATGAGAAGTTGTTTCATGCAAGGACACTTTCAAAATGCCAGGCAGCAACAGGTGGCTAATATAATCCACTCGACAGCAAATAATATTCGAGAGGAGCCGGTGTTTGTGCGCCGGCATGTGAGCAGTCCATCTCGCTCCCTCTGTGTTATTTTCACCGTCTACATGTGCAAATATGTGCAGTGGTTTGTATGCAAATTCTGGCTTTGTTCGTTGCCCTGACAACAGTGGTTGTGGTTGTATCTGAAGAGTGACAGATGATCTGCGCAGGCATTCACAAACACACCGCTCAGTTATTTGATGGCGGGGTACTACAGTCAAACATATGACACTGAGGAAACGAGACTTAGGCAGAAACTAAGACTTTTTGGTCTAAAGGATAAAAACATAGTTGTACAGCAGGTGTCAAAGACTACTGAAGAATAAAGCTAATACCTTTATATCCACACTAATTCCACTAAAGAGCTCAACAGCTAACCAGTCTGGAAACTGCTCTGCGCTGGATTCAACACTAAATCAGACATGTCTTTGTAACACAGTGCAACTGCAGTGCATGATCTTAAGAAGGAGACACATTAATTTCTTTAACTCTATTAATCTTTTCAATAATTATTTCCTCATTTCCTTTTTTCATTACACTGTTTTGTTGATCCAGTTGCCTCATCCATTTTTTTGGTTTTTGGACACCACTCTGTACAACGTCTCTGAGACCTTTTTCTCCCGTATTTTGAAAGGTCAGGGTGTCTTTAAGTGGGGACAACAGGTCAATCGTATATATGCCACATAGAAGTGGTATACCTCATCTGAAAGCTGGGAACCTGACATTTAATGTTTTGGTTATGCACTTTTTAGTTTAAGATGTTTAGGGGTTCAGGACATTATGATAAAGGTACACACCGATCAGCCAAAACATTAAAACCAGTGACAGGTGAATTGAGTAACTTTGATTATTTTGTTCCAGTGCATTGTTCTGCTGGGAAACCTTTGGTTCTGGCATTCATGTGGATACCACCTGACACGTTCCACCCACTCAAACACCATTGCAGACCAAGTACCCCCCCTCCTGGCAACAGTACTCCCCAATGACAGTGACCAATCAAAGATATTACTGGTTTTCAACATCTACTTTCATCCTAGCAAATATATATTGCTATTGTTGCTATTATAATTATTTCAAAGTGTTGATTTATCTGACCCCCCTCTGACACTCTATACACACATGCACACACACACACACACACACACAATAGATATAGTCATTAACACACTCAAATTGATTTTTTTTTTTTTTTTTCAGTGATTGGATGACAAACATGTCTGTTATGGAAACAGCTGAGAAACCACTTTGTTGTCAATAAACCTATGAAAGCGATCCATCCACTAAATGCTCCAGGTCTCTAGTTAACGAGGCTGTGATTATCCACAAGGTCACAGCGGGTCATTTTATACAGCCACTATGAAATGGCTACTATGGCAGGAGACCCATGGGCACCCATAGAATGTGTTTTCAGTCAAATGACTCAAGGTGAGAGTTTACAGAACCAATGTGCAAAAATTAACATGAAGTCTGCACACCACGAACTGCCCCTTCAGACAAGATGAAGGGCAGATGATGTCTGATGAAGGGCAGACAAGATGAAGGGCAGATGATGTCTGATGAAGGGCAGACAAGATGAAAGGCAGATGATGTCTGATGAAGGGCAGACAAGATGAAGGGCAGGTCATGTTTGATGAAGGGCAGACAAGATGAAGGGCAGACAAGATGAAAGGCAGATGATGTCTGATGAAGGGCAAACAAGATGAAGGGCAGATTATGTCTGATGAAGGGCAGACAAGATGAAGGGCAGATTATGTCTGATGAAGGGATTTGAAGGAGCAGTTCCTGGTGTGCGGACTTCATGTTCATTTTTGCACTTGCCTCTTGGTCAAGCACCCAGCACTAATTTTTTGGGATGTGCGTGCTATTTGTACTTGTTAAGGAACCAGTGTGGCCATCACATTTAGTGTGGCCATGACAAGTTGGTCTACCGTTGGATTGTTATTTAGCCCCCTTCCTGAGAAGCTACCATGACACGGCTGGTACAACTGGATTAAGTCATCTTGTTTTATATGATACCAGTATCATCTAGCTTTAAAACTCAGCCCACTACAGCCTCTTAAAGACAGGAATATCAGAGGGATATGGTAGTATCATGACATTGACAAGATAACCTGAGCCAGAGCCCTCCAGATGTCTTTTGGTATTTGTAGTCCCCTAACCTAAGCCTTCAAGGCCCCCAAGTATAAACAGTGGCATGGTGCATTATCCTGCTGGGAGGCCACTGCCACTGGGGAGTACTATTGCCATGAGGGAGGGTACTTGGTCTGCAATGGTGTCTGAGTGGGTGGAACATGTCAGGTGGTATCCACATGAATGCCAGAACCAAAGGTTTCCCAGCAGAACAATGCATCTGATAGTGTTCTTTAAAACTGAGACTTCTCACCAAATGCCCATAAAGTTACTCTTTAAATGTGTTAACATTAGAGTCTCATGATATTTCAAGAAGCGAGAGCCATTTAAAGGAATGAGAAGAAAATAAATGTTTATTCTGCTATTTGGGTCATTTCCATTGACTGTTTTCTGGCCAGGGCAGCAGTAATGTCACGCACCGTTTGTCAGGAACCTTGAGGAGAATTGATAAAAGTGTAGAAAACTTTAAACGTCTATATTAGACAGTCTCAGCACAAACTATAATGTTACTTCACAGGCATTTGCAATCCAAACACTACTTGACCTGAGACCTGCTGTGAGCTACCAAAGTGATTGCTTCAGAGCAACAAAGACACTGTTTCTGTAGAAACCAGCAGGGCCACATGATGGATTATGGGTTTGAATTTACAAAGACAAATGTCATAGTGATATCTAATAGAGTTTTACACACGGCAGGATTCTATGAGAAGGTGAGTGGGATCAGACTCTAAATTATAGAGTAGGTCTCCAGACATTGGTTTTCAAAGGACTAAAACTTCAAAATGATATTGATACATCCAAATAAATAACTTGAAGCTTAGTTGTCTTAGTAAGTAGCTATCACACTAAATAGTTTACTACCTATATAATCAAATATCTAAAGGTATTTTCAGACAGCGAGCCATTATCTCCAAAACCTCTATTGTTACCCATATAAAAGTGATAGCAGCTGTGATGAAGCAGGTGGCAGTGGCAAGGAAAGAGAGAGTGTCTGCTGCTATTGTGGAGATGCACAGCTATTTGCCACCGCTGTCTGAGCTGATGACCGTTAATCTTTTAAACTTGTCATTATGGTTCGCTGTGTGACCATGGCAATTTAAAGCAACTGCAATAACGTAAACGGTGCAGGAGCAAATGTTAGTGGTATCTGAGTGTCCTGAATTATACACCTCTTTCCCACCATTATTCAGCAAAATGGATTTGGATTAGGGTTTTGGTTATCTGGTTTGCAGTGCTAGAAATGGGCTGGCACAGAGGAACAGGATTCAAGCAGGCTGCAGGCATAGGCAGTTGAAAGCTTCAGGTACTGTAGCTTGTTTCTTCTAACTTTATATTCCAAGTTATAATGAGTAGTGATGTCCAAATGAAGCTTCATGAAGCACCAGTTGTATTTGCTGAACCCACTAGATGGCGCTCTTGGTGTAATGAAAAAGGCTCAAGGGATGGCAATGCAGTTTGGTTTCAACTAGCGATGGCCAAATGAAGCTTCATGAACCATTGTCTTTATTTTTTGGGTCCACTCTGGCACTCTTTGTTCAACAAAGGGTTGAAACCAAACTGCATTGCCATCCCTTGAGCCTTTTTCATTATACCAAGAGTGCCATCTAGTGGGTTCAGCAAATACAAGTGGTGCTTCATGAAGCTTCATTTGGACATCACTAATAATAAGATCACTGAGGGTATAGCCGAGATGAAAACATTTTTAGTCGGCCCAACTCTTTGGTCCAGAATGAAATAACATTACAACTCATGGATTGCCATTAAAGACTTGTTTCCACCAAGCAGTCCGGTTCACTTCAGTTCAGTTTGGTGCCATTGTAAGGGTTATTTTTCAGTTTCCATTATGAAAAGTTGTGGATGGTACCAATAGAACTGTTCCTTGCTGTCCCCATTTTTCATTATCTCTTTCTTGGGGTACCTAGCACACTGATCTGATACGAAAAGGTGGAGCTCGAAACACTGCAGTCCATTGATTGGTCAGTAGGAAATCTTCACTCTGGTCCAGGGCTGAGTTGTGGCACATTTTAATGCTTATGTAACCATTGTTCATACCGTTGCAAATTTTCCATACATTCCTATTCAAATAAACACAAGAAGTTTGTGCTCTAGATAAAGGATCAGCGCCCAGTGAATAACCTCCTAAGCCCTATGATAAGCTATTATGGCAAGGCTGAACTATACAGACCAGTGAGCAGTGATAACTAGCACGTCTTTGGGGTCATCGGGTGGGAACCTCCTTTCACCAATGTTTCGTCTAGTTGGTCCCACGACACCTCTAATTCACTGTGCGCTTTAAGGTGGAACATCTTCGGTTTCCTCTTTCACCATGGATTGCACTTTTGGAAGCCTCCTTTGTATTGCAGCGGCGTATTTGCTGAGGAAACGCAGGGCCCGTAGCCGTTGGTCCGTCTGGGTCCACAGAGTCCTGCAAACCCGGCAACTCCACGGGGAATTTCACCGGCTGGTACAGGAGCTACATTTGGACTATGCCTGGTTTCAGCGCTATTTCCGACTGGACAAAAGTGAATTTGATGATGTCCTCACCAAGGTTGGTCTGCGGATCCAAAGGATGGACGCCAACTACCAGCGAGCCATTGGTCAAGTTTTTCCTTCATATTCGTCTTCTCTTTCAATTTTTCCCGGCCTCGCCTTGAGAATCCCGGTCTGCAATTGGCTGCTGCTCATTTGCATAAGGTTCAGCTTCTCTCAACTTTTACTTGACGCTCTGGACGCTGGCATCGCACCGCTCGCTGCAGCCGACGCCCCTGACGCCCTTCGTCGCCAATGTGCATTGAAAATGAATGGCTGCTGGCTGCTTATGACGCTCATGAAGCTTTTGGTGGGAATCAACGGTTAGTCATGATTGGATTTTTTGGTTCCAAAGATACTGTACCCAAAGTTTTTTGGGTGGAAATGGGGCAGGTCTCAGTTTTGATATCTCAAATATCACCACACTTGCTTGATGGCACATTTTGGTCTCCACAAAGACCTGTAGCAGTTTTTTTTTGTAAATCTTTGCTCTTCATTATTATCATGAATACAACTATATCAAACTTTGATATATTTAAGTGGCACACCTTGGAGTTCATGGAAATGTTCGAGAGAAATGGCCGGAGATAAAAACAGTGGAGAGGGTGTTCTCTCCCACCTACAGCGCTGACAACGTTGGATAAATGGGCCAGTTAACCACCCATCTGCAGTGACTGACAGCTTTAAGTGAACAGAACCAAGTCAGCATATCTGATAATTGGCAATTGTCGAAGGCGAAAAAGAGTCTGTGTGTGTGTGGGTGTGGGTGTGGGTGTGTGTGTGACAGAAGAATGGATAAAAGGGTAAGGTGGAGGTGAGGAAGATCCCAACCACCTCCTCCTCCTCCTCCTCCTCCTCCTCGGCTTTATGTCTTGTCAATTTCTGGCCAGAAGCCATTCCTCATTTCATCTTTTTCATCATCTTCCTTGACCTTTCTGTTGGGTGGCCTCCCTCAGCACCACATCCCCTTGTTCCCCCAAGAGCGCTGCCAACTCTAGCTGAAACTCACCAATGAGTACCCTCCACACACACACACACACACACACACACACACACACACACACACACTACACCCACAGAAGTGTCAGATGTGGTAACTGTCAGACCAAGGCAGCTCTCTCCAAGTCATCTACTCATTAATTTAAATGACTCTCGGTGGCTTGAAATCCTGTCCTTGACTTCTCTAACGTGACATCGACGTGGCCATTGCTGTGGCAGTTACAGCTGATGTGTTGTTAATCTGTTTAGTGACTAATTGTGCAGGTCACTGATCAGACACAAAGAATCGTGTAGCAAGAAAAGGTAAGAATCAGAATTGGCATTAATGGCCGAGGGCTGAGTATATGTGCAGAAACAAGGAATCTGACTCTGTTTTTTAGCAGGTATAAGGTTGTAAATCATAAAAATAGTGCAAAGAAATAAATACTGAAGATATATACATGGACTGGATGATTATGTACAGTATGTTCATATGATGAAACAGCTTTGCTTGCATTCAGACTAGCTGTAGAGTTTGATGCGTGGTGGTGCATGGAAAAGGTGTAGGTGTGATGTTAAATTATTAATGATATAACAACAAGTCATACTGCCCTAGAAAGGAAAAGCAGAGCACTACACTTCAGTCAGGGCCACTTAAGTCAAAGAAAACTTTACTTCTATTTGCATTTTGATATTTGGCAGTATGGCCCTGTTCTGGGAACTCTCTGCCCTTCCACGTGCCCACATGGAAAACCAAAGGTGGAGGGAACACACCTCGCCACCCTCCCTGCGCCTACGTGGAAAGCTTAAAGCGGGGACAGCACACCTCTCCAAGACTGCACCTCTATGTCCTTCCACATGCATACACGGAAAGCCTGAGGCAGAGAAAGCAAATTTCCCTGCCCTTCCATGCGCCAACATGGAAGCCTAAGGCAGGGAGAGCAGCAGCAAACAAACAGAAATGACATTGATAAGTCAGACACAGCATGAAAAGGAGTAGCTGGGGTGGAGGCGGGTTGCAGAGGAAGCTGCAACAGTAGGCAGGCCAGAGCAGTTTTAATCAGGCACCCTGAATGAGATTTGCCAATTGGTTGTGTAGAAAGGATTTGTGTGATCCATCAGCTGATGTAGCTGGAATGGGAGCTGAGCTCGACACCATGGCCTGCTTGAACTGATGTTCAAAAAGGTTACTCCTTTAAATGTTAGCTGCACCTCCTCAGGAAAGTGGACAAGCACAGCTGGCAGCAACAGGAGGAGCAGTTTTGAGATAGCTGTCAAATCCACCTGTTTACTATCCTCCATTTGCAAACCATGTTTCATCACGTGATTGAGATAAAATATCACCTTGGCTTTACTGATCGCCAAGGAAATCCAAGGGTTGCCAACCTGTGTTGGCCCACAGTCACACAAAAGGTTGAATGATTCACAAGCTCGCCCACACCATTATCACATGTTCAGTTACCTTTAATTTGTAGGTACTTAAGATGCATACAACAGCAGTTTGTTGTGTACACTGACATGTGTATACACGTGAGGGGGTTTTCCAGGAGGGCTGACTGCAGGAAGAGAGGGATAGTCAGCACTCACCTCGTGTCACACTGGATTGAGGTGGAGACGGCCGAACCACCTCTGGAGTTCCCTCATGTGGAGGAGTCTCAAGGGAGACTTTGAGACGCCGTACTCGTCGCTGTTGTTGCTGCTGTTGTTATGGTTGTTGTTGTGTCAAACAAGTACATCACCTTCAGCACCTCCAGCCTGACTAGAAACAGCTTTAGTCTCCAGTGTCTGAATCTGTGTCCAAACCCAGATAAAGTAGCGACTGGGCTGGAAGAATATGGAGGAAGCTGAGCAAACAGACTCCTGCCCTACACTGGGTCCTCTTCCGGGTTGTCTGGGAAATCAATGTCAAAGATGTCCAGCTTGTCTTGATCCACATGGTCTTGCCCAGCTGCTGTCAACACCACCCTTGACACGAAGTGCCATGAAGGCATCTGCTCGTTGCTGCAGCTTCTTTGTAGGCAAGCTTGCACAGAATTGTGAAGTAAATGCCAACCCAGCATGGATAGCTCTACGGTAAGATTCAGTCCCCCAGTAGGATGGAGCTCCCTAAACAACAGCTCCCTGATGATCTTCCTCCAGCCAGATGCCAATGTATTGAGGTTTTTGTTGTGAAATGAAGAGGTATCTGGAGGTAACACCTCGTTAATCCTTGTGAATTAGGCGGTAAGGTGTTGCAGTGGTTAGAATTGCATGTTCTCCCCATGTCAGTGTGGCTTTTCTCTCGGACTCCTGCTTCCTGCCACAGTCCAAAGACATGCAGGTTAACTGGCGACTCGAAATTGGCCATAGGTGTGAATGTCTGTCTCCATGTGTCAGCCCTGTGATGATCTGGCGACCTGTCCTAGACTATCTAAGCCTTCACTGCCAGATGACCAGGGCTTACATTTGAAAAGCGCACAAGAATCTTCCTTTAAAATGTATCTTATACCAAGAGAAAAAAATATAAAAACGTCTCCATGAGCATTTCATTAAGTTCCAGCATCACCTCGCCACATGATCTCATCAGCCGATCCAGGCAGGAGCGTAATGACATGCTTTAATGACAGGCTCCTTGAGACCACTTATATAACCTTACAGAGGATTCTCCAGCCCACTTTTGGTGTTCCACGCAAATTTCATTTCTGTATTAGCCCCCTCCTTCATCCCTGTTGAAGTCCAGGAGAGAGACTGTTAGAGACAGTCTACCTGCATCTCTCTATCTTCTGCCTCTCTGATAACTCATTTCACAGAAATTATTCATGAACCTGCCTGATGTACAGTAATCACTCCTTCACTCCTTCGGAATATCATTTTGTTGCAAGGGACGATAAATTAATTTCAAGATGGGCACAATGAAGGAGCAAAAATCTGAATAGTAATTCGTATGGGCATGGAGTGTTCAGTGTGCAGGTTCACAGAGACACCGTATTGTCATGTTTCACTGAAGCATTTGATTTGGTGCTATTTTAGAAACGGGAATTATTCCACTGAAGTGTTTCACTGTGAAGTCAAAGGACATGGGAGCGGTGCCAGGTTTTACCTTAAAATCTAATTGCATTGATGGACTGCATGGAGTAATGCCATGTACATTGTCATAGATCTTCACATTGCATTTAGGAAAAATGTTGTGGTGCAGTAAATGCGTGGACGACATTCATCTCACACAGAGGCGTATGTACTCTGTATTGATGCTGCTCAAATGGGGTGGTATAGATTAGAATATGGCTACTGATTAGCCCTTAATGCACAGCTATGAAAGTCAATTGATTCTGATAACGAAATGAATATGAAGGATTCAGAGAGGGTGGGAGGGAGGAAGTCTGTGGGTGAGAAGCAATGAAATGAAAAGCAACAGATTTAGAAGCACAACAATGAAAAATGTAATTTTGTGCTTAGGGAAAAAGTAATAAGAAGATGAGAAACCAATGCCAGGATCTTAAGGAATATGTTAAGGCCCCTACACACACTCTGATCCTACGCGTTCATTTCATGTCACACCACTCACAATGTGTCTAATATAACCTAAGGCTAAAAATGCATCAGGCTATATGATATCACTGTTGAGGCATGTCAGTGAATGTCTTGTGGATCATAGAGCAACGATGTCACATCTTCATCACCCATCACTCCTATGCTTTAAGAAGGCAGCAGAAGTATAGTATAGTGCTGATATAGCTTGTTGTATTTTGTCTTAAAAATGTGCCCACTGTAGATGCACTGTAGACCAATGAAATATGTTGGTTTATATTTTGTGTTACGCCTCCTACAGACTGAGATTTTAGCAAACGACGTATGCCCATTGACATCAATCTTATCTTACTATAGTGACGAAAACTCTGTGTGTGTGTCTGTTCCACGTTTTTCTCCTCACTGACTTGGTCAATCCATGTGAAATTTGGCACAGTGGTAGAGGGTCATGGGAGGATGCGAATTAAGCAATGTTACATCAGTTGGCCAAAGGGGGGCGCTATAGCAACCAATTGAAATCGCAAACTTTGAATGGGCATATCTCATGCCC
>NC_065520.1:15586601-15588386 GCF_006386435.1 Epinephelus moara
AATGGGGGCGCTAGAGAGCTCATTTCTTATCTAGGCCTAACCGCCATATTGATTTTTACTAAACTTGGTAGATATGTAGAACAGGACGCCTCAAGGTGACTGGAGAAATTTAACTCTAATTGGCAACTGGGTGGCGCTATAACAACAGAAAAATGCTTACAAATGGCTAAAATGCGACCGATCGCTGTGGCTCCCCCTGTGGACCAGTGTTTGTTTGTTTTTCTAATTTTTGGTATGACTAAGTCATGGTATGGTATGCTGTACATAATCACGGAAACTGTCAGTCTGTCATTCTGTCTGTCCCACATTTTGTCAAAAACTTTGAATACATTGCTCTTCTTAATGGGTTCAGTTGACTATCTAATCTGCAATTTCCTATGACCTGTATCCCAAACACACACCATGTGAAACTGTACGTGGGCAACTGTGCACTCAATGGATATGGACTAGTACACAAGAACAAAATTGTAAAGAGTGTGATTGAACCCAAATGCAGCACTCGGTGACAGTTGGTAATGACTTTTATTTGTACCAAGAGTGAACAGGATCTTGAGCTGCTGCTTGGTTCAGGGTCCAGGCAATGGACCAGGCCAAACTCGGAAGAAGGACAGAGAACGAGTTTACCAGGACACAGGTGATGTAGACAGGTTTGAGGCAGGCAGGGTCGATAACAGCAGATCAGGCAGGTAAGAAGTGCTGGAAAGTCTTGTATGTGGGTGAAGAACAATCTGGCAAAGAGTGTGTGTGCTGGAGAGGCTTTTATACCAGGCTGATTGGCTGATGAGCTGCAGCTGTGGAGGCAGGTGAGAGGAATGGGGTGATCAGGTGGGAGTGGCCGGCAGGTAGAGTGGTAAACTTTTTTTTTGAGTGTTTTTTATTTCTTCATGCATTTGTTTCTGGAAAGACAGTGCAATTTTGGGTGTTGAGAAACACAACTGCATTGTAATGTAAAGATACATGTAGTGTTAAAAGTGCTTTGAGTGGTCGGAGGACCATTTCAGAAGACCAAGAAAGGTTATCTACCATTTAATGTAGAATACCTGGCTGCGACTGAATCTTGCTCTTTTTTGATTTGTAACCCCCCCACCCGTATCCCCAACAAAAAATAAATAAATCTGGCAGTATGCAATCATTCTTCTGACAGTATTTTGTTTGGAGATTACAAATATCAACTGGGTGAATAAAAGTGCTGAATGAAAAACAATCACAGCAAATTTCAGTTATGAACAACTGAGTGATAGACCAACAGGAATAAACAGCAAAACTTTGGTTTGACATTGGTTGTTACAAAGCTTAACAAAGAAGACACTGGTTCGTCAATCTCAGAATGACAAGAAATCAATAAAACAAGGGATTTCAAAATGTAGACTTTTAAAGAGAACTGATGCAGATTAACTGGAATACAGCAACAGAAACAAATTATTTGAACACCTGCCGTGATATTTTCACAAGACTAAACCATGGAAAATACCCCAAAAGGAGCTCACTTTAATGGATTGGTCAAGAAATCTGGCAATGAGAAAACGTGACCTTGCTCTTAAGGTGCTGACACACCAAACCGACATCAAAGAACTAGCGGCGACGAAAGCCAACTGTTGCGTCGTCTACGTCACCTCACGTCGCCTCACGTCACCCTGTGTCAGTTGCATTTGAACATACTACACGGACTACATCCAATGGCCAAGTGGCACGTACGTTCTGCGCCTGCGTGAGAGAGAGCGGAGTGAGAGAGTGGTACATCCTGTCAGCCGAGGGGTTTCCTATCTGTGCAGCCGAGCACTGCAG
>NC_065520.1:15589555-15589728 GCF_006386435.1 Epinephelus moara
AAAGTTTCTTCAGTATTGGGGCTACAGTTTGATGAAAGTTGTGAAGTTGTAGCACGTATGGTTGATTTGTTATGAATTTTCAAAGTTTTGAACTTTAGACGCTTGCTGTAGCGCCACCATCAGGACTATTGGCTTGAGTTTACAGCTGAGGATATCTGGCATGAGACTGGACC
>NC_065520.1:15589807-15607609 GCF_006386435.1 Epinephelus moara
TTACAGCTGAGGATATCTGGCATGAGACTGGACCTTTGTGCAAAGTTTGGTGAGTTTTCACCCATGGGAAGTATGATTTCCTCGGAAGAAGAAGAAGAAGAAGAAGAAGAAAGAAGAAGAATACCTAGGATTACAATACTGTCGTGGCAGCTTAGCTGCCCGGACCCTAATTATTCAACTAATTACGAAAAACAACATAAGTATTAGAGAATAAAGGGACTGAGAATAAACAATAAACCGATCTGAGCTAAATACAGTGAACCAGAACACTCAAAATCAATTTTATTCTGAAGAAGTTGGGCCAAAGACATTTAAAATCTTGATTCTGCACTGATAAAGAAATACAGAACTCAACTTCTTCAGCCAATAACACACCTTTTGAGCTTGTCAATTAAAACAAGAACTTTCCCTGAGACCTGGAAAACAGCCGTTATCAGTCCGATCTTTAAATCTGCTGAGCAGGACTTGACATGCAATTACAGACCTATTGCCATCCTCCCAGGTGTCTCCGAGATACTGGGGGAAAAAATGCAGCAGAGCAACTCATAATATATCTGGAGACAAATCAGTTACTGCATCAACAACAATTTGGATTCAGATCCACACACTCCACTGAGACTGCAAACTGCCATCTAACTGAAAAAATAAAAGGTTTTTTTTTTTTGGATAAAGGCCATGCTGTGGGAGCAGCTTTCTTAGACTTAAAAAGAAAAGGCCTTCAGTACTGTTAATCAAAGTGTTGGTATCCAAACTTACCAAATTCCATTTCTCTGATCAAGCCTCACAATGATTTGACTCATAACTTAGGATAAGAGAACAATGTGTGAGGGTTAATGGGGAAAAGTCCACCCTCCATGCCAATAGCATGGGGTACCTCAGGTGTCAGTTTTAGGTCCATTGCTATTTAGCATGTAAATGAACGACCTACCTGAAAGTTGTCCTGGGATTTGCTACCAAACATATGCCGATGATATGATCATTTACACATTTGACCAACTCACTTAATCATTACATGCTGTGTTGCAGTGAGAGTTAAAAAAAAAAAAACTGTTTCAATCAGTTTAAAATGTCAAATACTTAGGAATTATTTTAGTCTCACATCTAAGATTTGATAAGCAAGTGTGCAATATGTGCAAAAATGTTCACACAGTCCCAAACACCGATCTTGTGGGGGAAAGCCCTGTGTTTTTTGACCCATCCAACACCTCAACCTAGCTTCTTCCAGGACTGCTCGAGACAGCTTCTTACTTTACTACCATGAGAGCGCATTGGTCGCAGCCTCACGCAACATGTGGGTTACTCACAAATTACTCAGCATTATGTGGGATTTATGTACGTGTTTTAATGAATTACTTTTGTAGGAAAATGTACAAACAGCCTGCAGGTTTAAATGCATGCCATGGTATTCTTACACCTATCATAATCAACCTTAAAACCCATCATATCACTGTATAGCAAGACACAAAAATGAGTAGTGTCAACACACAGGCCTCAACCAACATACTCAATATTGTTCGGATAAAAACCTACTGAGGGGAAAGCTTGTTCCCAATGCCTTACATCATTTTAAAGGGGAACTCTGAAGCTGTCAAAGTGGTTGCTGTTATTCAGATGTTCAAACGAGCACGGTGTTTGACAGATTTGTGAAAAAGCTAAGTCTGTAATCTGAAGAGCTCTGTGATTCTCCAGGTGATGCCTGACTGTTTACAGTAAGTGTGTATAGCAGTGTTGATTTAAAAAAGACATGTAGGGCTTCAAGGATTCTGCTATGTTTGGGCATAAACATCTTTGATGAGCTGAACAGTGTAGTTGCTGTCTACTTCCTGAGACAACAGCCTAAGATGTACATCATATATATACAAACTGAGCACAAACAGTAAGGACATTTGTGTTTGCTAGATTATTTCTTTGTTGTAACAATCCGAGATGGGGCCTCCTTGGATTGGACTTGGGTCTAACCTGTTGGATACCACCTGACATGTTCCACCCACTCAAACACCGTTGCAGACCAAGTACACCCCCTCATGGCAACAGTACTCCCCAATGGCAGTGGCCCCCCAGCACAAAAAGTCACCGTGCCACACTGCAAACTCAGGAATGGCCCAAGGAATGTGACAAAGACCTCAAAGTGTCAACCTGGCCTCCAAATTCCCCAGATCTCAACCTGAATGAGCATCTGTGGCACGTGCCATTAACCCACCTCACAACCCACTGGACCAAATGGATCTGCCGCCAACGCACTGGTGCCAGACACAGCAGGACACTCCCAGAGATCCTGTGTCAAGGGTCAAGTCCGATCCAAGGAGGCCCCACCTTGGATTACGGGTACATCTGGGGTACCGGCACATCCCAAGAATCCTTGAGCAGATTGGGACCTGGGAAATTGTGTCCTTTCATCCACCCCATCCTTCTCTCTTTTATACTCTGTCTCTCTATGTACTCTAAGTGCATCTTGGAACGCAGTTTCATATTTTGTTTGTAAAATGGTACACCTCACTTCCTCAAATCCAACACTTTTACCATTGCCTTTCAGATCTTATTTTCCAATGCATCGCACCTGCAGTTAGACCCTTCCCAAGTTAAGTGAAAGCCAGTCCGACCTGCTTTTAGCGAGCCATCGTTTAAAAGCTGCTCACTAATAAGGAGGTTGGAAAAATCTGTGGACTTTTATCAGAGTGGATGAGGTTGGTGGCTGGTAGGCGTGACTGGGCTGGTTTTATTCTGCCCTTCAGGGAGTTGAGGGTGACCATGTACAGTGATGTCCACAGTGGCCCGCCTGTCGACTTGTATATCCATTAACTTTTTACATTTATAAAGTGAGGTGTACAGGCACACATGAGGGCACCTGATAGAGGAGAGGTAGGCAGCTGAGCACAGGCCCCTATAATGGAATATATTCCTTGTCCACACTCGAGTGACTCTAAGAGGGGCTATAAATAAGCAGTAATATGCATGTAGGGTAAGTCAGGGCTGGAGTCAGTGCGGAGATAAGACTTCACTTTCACACCTCTTGACCTAAAAGAAGCAGCTCAAAGTCACAAGACGGGTCGAAATGAATCAAGAAAATTAATAAGTGTTCACAGTTTTTCATTTTTAACACAGTGAATATACAGTTCTTAAATTACTGGTATATTTCGTATTTATGTACAGTACATGTTTGCTCTTCACCTCACTGTGTATAGTAAATCATAATGCTGCCACTTAGATTTTTGGCTTGAACCCAAAAGCCAGGTGATGGGGATGGTAAGAAAGGGGCAACTGCAGGGCAGGAGGGAGTAGCTGGACGTCGGAGCAGGATCCGGCGGACAGGTAGAGAACGGCAAATCTCTTTCACAGGTCGTCCAAACACCGATGCTTCGTAATATCGATGCCAAAGGCACCCTTTAGCGTCTTTATGAGATGCACTGGGCTTTCGACTAACTCCTCAGGCCGTTCCCACAAATTGTTTGTATGTTTTCCTACAAAAAGTAATGCACCCAAATTAATATATATTTTGAAAGGCTGCAATGCTGTAACCAATGCGCTGACGGGGGACAACAAGGAAGCAGTCCTGAGCAGTCTTAAAAGGAGGCAGGTTGGGGTGGTTCCCCTGGGATTTTCCCCTGGAGTTCAAAACCGTGTGAACTTTGAGTGAAGTTTGAGTCATTTTACTTTTCACCATGTTACTTTTCCTAAACCTAACCTTGGCAACTTTACATTACGCAACTGTTTTGGCCTGTTGCGCCACCCACCGCTGTCTACCAGTCATGCAGTCAGTAGAGTCTCAGCATCAGTTACAGTTACGACTGAGCTACAGCAGCATGGCAAGCAGCATTAGCAGNGTGCGACTAAACCCAAACGACCTTTTTATGATTCCCAAAAACGCCAAGACAAAACTCGAGGCAAAGCGAGGGTCTATATAGGAGATGCTTTTGAATGTGGAGATGGTTGAAAGCGGAGAAGAATTTGAAATCGGATGTCGAAATGGCTACTCTTCTCCTTGACAGGTAAGCTTTAGCCAAAATTGGCTAACTAGCATCATAGCTAGACGGGGATGGACATTTCAAATACTTTCAACTGTTATTCATTTTCGATCATACATTGTAGCCCATGTGCAGGTGGGTCATCGACCCGACTGATTTTTTTGAGAAACAAACGTTAGCAGCACGGCAAGCAGCATTAGCATTGTCCCGGTACATAGCATTAGCAGCCAGCTCCTTCTCAGCTGTATCCCGGCAGCAGCGTTAGCAGCAGAGAAGCTGGACTTGCTCGAACGGTCCGCTGGAAAACCAAAGATCAAGGATGCGGCGACGCAGCCCTGCCACGGCAGCCGCCCGTGGGCAAACAAATCAGTCTCCAGCGTGCCGCTGTCCAGCAACCACGAATCTGTAGAGGAGTGGGGGCAGACACAACTCGCGGCAGTATTTTGAATTTGAGTGCAGTAACTGTTTTGGCCACATTCTTACATACAAGTCCAAAAGCATATTCTCCGCTTATTCATCCACTTATTCTGTTGAGAGTCATGGGGGGACCGGAGCCGATCCCAGCTGACACTGGGCGAGAGGTGGGGTACACCCTGGACAGGTTGCCAGACTATCACAGGGCTAACAGAGATAGACAACCATTCACACTCAAGGGTCTGCAAGGGTTCCCGATCCACACAGGGTTTATAGCCTGCAACTTCATACCAGTCATTTAGAACTGAAGAAGCTTCTTGGATGAGAGGCGACACGTCTTCAAGAAACGCAAGCAAGTCCAGTTGCCTGCGATATAGCACTTACGATTACCATGACCTGGATGACTGAGAATCTTCACCGACACATTCACGCTCATGTTCACACCTATGGGCAGTCTAGATCAGCAGTTAACCTAACCTGCATGTCTTTGGACTGTGGGGGAATCCGCAGAACCTAGAGAGACACTGGGAGAACTGCCACTATCTGAAAAATGATGTTTGAATGTATGATGTACTTTTTAGTAGGTGGGGTTTCATCACTTAAATCATGCTAATGCTGTGTATCTTCATAGTGGGGCAGTGGGAGATGGAAGGTTAAAAGGGCGTTTAAATTTTGGTGGAAAACATGGACACACATGCCAATATGTTCTTGGCTGCTCCTGAGCGCAAGGGACTTTGGTTTGACAAACTAAATCAGTGTATTGACATGCAGATTGTTTTAAGGAAATGCCAAAAATAAAATTGTCTGGCAGCAATATATTTGTGAGATAGTGGGACCAAAGTAATACACATAGATACATGTTCCAGAACTGCAGAGAAGAAAGGTACCTCCCAAGTGACTCGAGAATCAAACCTGGGTCTATACTCCTATTTGGACCAAGTCTTCTATTGTGCTAGTTACTGTGTAGTGTGTGATTAATACTTTCCTTCTTCTCCTCTGTGACATTTTCTTTGAATATGTGTGATACAGCCAAATGTTACAGTTGACCGTGGCTGTACAAGTCCTCTAATCTGAGCTCAGGCTAATCTTGTGTTCCATCCAAGTAGATTGCTTATGTCAGTTGAGGAAGTTGGCAGGAACAGCAGAGGTGACCATGAGGCTAAAGGAAACCCTGCCAAGTGTTTTATTTTGATAGATAAATAAATGTGTCATGAGCATCTTAAACATTTATCCTCTGCTGCCCTAGCCGGTGACATAAAGTGCAAACAGTAAATTGGAGTGAAATGAAGCCGCTGATAGAATGCTGAGGTTTCCAGGTGTGGGGTCATTTGAATGCAGGCCTGTGCTGCATGCTCACAGTAGTCTGGCCACTGCAGCAATGGTCATCTCCTGTAACTTTATTTAAATTTGGTGGCATGTCATAGTTGACTTTTTCTGCCTTTATTAGATAGGTCGCTCTATGAGTGAAAGGGGGAGAGAGAGAATTCGCCTGCAGCAAGGACCTTTGCATATAGGATGCCTGCTCTGCCCACTGAGCCACCGGGCATCCTGATTGTAAGGGCAGAAAATAGATGAATGAAAGATGGAAAAAACATCAGTTTCAGGGGTCAGAATCTCCAAGTTAAGCTTTCAGTCATATCATCTCAATAATTTAAGGTGAGAGACACCCAAGGTTAAAACATAGTTTTTCATGCACTTGTCTTTTTTGAGATTTTGGGCTATTTTGTGGAAAGAAAATGTTCAAAATACACCCTGAGATGCTTATGTTAGTTCAGATTTTGGATATTTATGCAAAAAGTAAATACTTTATTGGTAGCATTTCATTTGCATATTTAAAAATAAAATGTAGGAAAACTTATGATACAAACAATGATTGTCTCACTGTTGGTAAACGATGTTTCTTGGTGATATCTGTTAGTTAAAAATGTTACCATAGTGTCTTATTTTTTTGTCTAAAACTGTATGGACAACTTGTTCTTATTCCAAAGTCATCCAATACCGGTGCTAGACTTCAGCATCAGGCGGCATCAGGGGAAATGCTGCGGGACATCATCATAAATTAGGGGGGCAAAAGTCCAAGTAGGGTGGGATTGAACCAACAACCACCGGCTTTCACCTGGGAGGCTGGTGTTCACTTCCAGTGTGATTGTGAAGCCAAAACCTGTTTTGTTTTTCAAACCCAACCACATGCATGTGTTGGGTAAATGACGTTGAAAGAAAAAAAACCATCAATTTGCGGTGTTGTACTGGCGTAGCATAACCTGGTAATCCAGATGCCCCGCCCCTAGCAACTTCAAATTTGCACTGCACGGGAATCTGGCCCCCACGAGCAGAGCCCGCTGAATCGCCAAACGGACCAATCAGATCAGTCTGTCTGGGAGGGCGTAACATGATGAGGACAGCACTGTGTTGTAGGAGTCGGAAAGTTGACAGCCAAGATGGCAGCTGCCGAAGGACCGCGTCCATTCAATTTAGCTTTGGAAGAAACGCTAAGCCAACTACACTTATCTTTTTCNTCGGAAAGTTGACAGCCAAGATGGCAGCTGCCGAAGGACCATTCAATTTAGCTTTGGAAGAAACGCTAAGCCAACTACACTTATCTTTTTCCTTAATAGAGGAACAGAAGCCTACATTTCCAGGAAGGACGTTTTTGCTGTTTTGCCGACAGGATACAGCAAAAGCTTAATATATCAGTTAGCCCCACTGCTCAGCAAACAAATGGGGCTTAGTGCAATGAATATGTCACCTTGTTGTTTGCTCTGATTGGCCATCGTGCTATCCAATTGCGTGCGGCGGCATTTGAAATGCCTCAGTTAGTAATTGCGTGCGGCGGCATTTGAAATGCCTCAGTTAGTGCCGCCCCTTGGGTATGAAGGGTGTATCGGTGAGGGCCAGATTCAAAATCTTTCTAGACTGGAGTCTGGATTTCCAGGCTAGGCGTCATATCTTGACATGAAAAGTCTTTAACCACAGGTCAATATGAGACAAGGTCAGAGTGAAAATGTGCTAGTTTTTTCTCATACTCTGGGTCAAAAATCTCATGTGTTCCCCTGGGGTAAATTTGGATGGAATGAAAATCAGGTTGACGATATTTTAAATGTCTAACAGTGTTAGAATTTCACAGTGTGGATGTTAACATAATGACTTTCTTTTTACCCAAATGCCGTTATTCTACATTAAGATGACATTGGCATGAGGCGTGTAGAGGACGTTGGATTTCGGTTACTTACCAACACAACTCAAAACCAATAAAATATCAGTGTCGCAACCTAAACTGAAGTTAGCATTAGACAACGTTGTGACATTGAATTTTGGTAACCTGACGTCGCAACCTAAATTCAGCCTATAACGACGGTGGTGGCCAGCAGTCATCTCATTTTCTGGTTGTAGCTTCAGGTTGTCGACAATAAACTGACGCGAAACAACTCATTTCCTTTGCTTTCTAAGATAAAGGTCTCAAGGCCTTAATCAAAGGTCTCAATAGGCTTCAATTGAACACTGGTATCAGATTCTTGAATATGCTCTGCCACCTACACTCAAAGCAGCAGTCTAAATGTATTTCCAGCCAGTGGATCAATGTGACTTCAACCGAGGAGGACAGGGGTCACTAGTCAGCACAGACCCCCTACACTCAAGCCCGTCCGCAGCATCATCCCCATCCCATTACCACTCAGTAATACCCACCTAAAAAACTTCCCCCACAACATCTTTGAGGTCATCGTGCTAACCTCTTTACACTGCTGTCTCTGACACTCCAATTCCTTTAACCCCTACCTAACCTCCCCACCAGCATCTCAGCCAAGGGCCCAATTAAAACGCTGCTCTGCCTTGTCACTGTCGAGAAATTGCAGACGCTCCAAGGCTTGATCCTTCCAGTAAAACATGCTCAAACAGCTTGACTGGGGCCCCCGCCAAAACGTTCGCAAAGCTGCTGAAACATGGATGCAGCCTTTAATTATTTAGCAAAAGGTGAATATTTCACATATACTGGGAATACGGGTTAGGTCCTGTGGATGTTTGCTGGATAAATATTTAAAGATCAATATTTTATGGGTGTGAAATAGAGCGGTGAGGCCTTGGGGAAATAGCGGGGAAGTAAGGATGAAAGGCAAATAGTGACTTAGAGGGAAATCAGAAGGCACTTAGTTTCACTGTAAAGTATATTCTGTGGCAGAGGTTGAGGTCTGTTCTGCTTTTGAATTAAAGATCTTCAAGTGTCTTTAAAGTCAGAGAGAAAGGACCGTGGATTGAGGCTTCTGCAGCCTAGTTTTCCCATTCCTTCTCAAAAGGAAGAATTACCTCCATGTATTATGGATGATTAGGTAGTCTCTTCAAAGCAACCTAATGAAACTGAGGTGTGAGGCTGAATACCCCAACCCTCCAGTGCAGACTGAGAGAAGGGATAAAGTGTTTCCTCGCCTTGTTTGAATTTGTCTCAGGTTTTGTGTCACTTGATATTGGCCAGGTGTTGAAAGGTTTATCCGCATGTAGTAGTGCAGATCCTCACCTTCAAACTTAATTAGAAATAAAATTGATTGGCTCAAGAGCAGATGTACTTCTCGGGCTGGAGGTAATCTGAGCGGACACAGTATTTGGTGGGTTATTTGTTCAGTTTTCTACTCTCTGTCACAGATGCCTTAATCCACTTCCCCTTTTAATTTCACATGGTAAGCGTCTATTGTTGAGAAATGTTTGTTTTAGCAGTGGGTGTTGATTTTGGGGATTATTTCTTTGGAGGTGGAGTGGGTGGGGTGTATTTAGGTTACTTTTGAGCTGTTGTTAAACACTTGCATGCATAGAGAAGCACGCACACCCTGACTTCCAAGTGCACTCATTATTTACCTTTACAAACACACACACACACACACACACACACACACACACACACACACACACACACACACACACACAATATATAGTTTGTGAGAACTTGAGGGATGGAGTCTGTCTTGAAACAATAGTCACATTCCCACATGTACATTAAAAGTGTTACTGGTCGCTGCAAGGTTTCTTCCTGTTTTGTGTATGACATGCTAGCGGGCAGCTGGATGGTACCTGTTGCTGTAGTATTATACGCCACAGGACAGCGTCAGATTGATACACTGCCGGTAACAATATAATATAAGGAGCTGAAAAATCCCTTCACTGGTGTTTAGGTCCGACACACCCAGACTTTCATCCAGCAGCCTGGTGATCACTTAGCGTATTAATGTAGAGCCAAACCATGATGTTCTTTTCAAAACCCATCCACCTGCTTTTGATATAACCGCGTGTTTTTGTTACCTAAACCTAAACATGTGCTTTTGTTGCCTAACCCTAACCAAGACATTTTATTACCTTAATCTGACAACATGCTTCTGTTGCCTAAACCTAACTGTGTGCTTGTGTTGCCTAAATCTAACCACTCAGTTTTGTTGCCTAAACAAATTATTCTTTTATTGTCCAACCCAACTACATGCTTTTGTTGTCTGACCTAACCTAGAACTTTTATAACCTAAATCTGACAGTGTGCTTTTGTTGCCTAAACCCAACCATGTGTTTTTATTGCCTAAACCTAACCATGTGCTTTTGTTGCCTAAATCTAACCACTCAATTGTGTTGCCTAAACAAAATATGCTTTTGTTGTCTAACCTAACCAAAAGCTTTTATTACCTAAATCTGACAACGTGCTTTAGTTGCCTAAACCTGAGCGAGTGCTTCTGTTGCCTAAACCTGAGCGAGTGCTTTTGTTACCTAAACCTAACCATGTGCTTGTGTTGCCTAAATCTATCCACTCAATTTTGTTGCCTAAACTTTTTTATGCTTTTATTGTCCAACCTAACTACATGCTTTTGTTGTCTGACCTAGAACTAGAACCTAGAACTTTTATAACCTAAATCTGACAGCGTGGTTTTGTTGCCTAAACCTGAGCGAGTGCTTTTGTTGCCTAAACCTAACCATGTGCTTGTGTTGCCTAAATCTAACCATGTGCTTTTGTTGCCTAAAGCTGACCATGTGTTTTTGTTAATCTTACGGCGTTGGTTGTGGCATCCCGGAACAGCAGACACGGGAGGATACCTAGCGTATAATATGTAGATGCGAAAGGCCACTGACAAAGCAATGAAATATGTGTCATTGACTTTCTGTCATACCCACAGGCTTCAAAAAGTCCACCATCATTCCTGTGCCCAAGAAAACAAAACCAAGCTGCCTGAAAGACGACCACCCGATGGCACTCACCTCTGGCCGATATGGGCCTCTCACAGATATAATGGAATAGGTGCAAATGTTTTCTGATACATAATGCAGAAAATAATAATGATTTAATAATGGTGTAACTGCATAACGCGCTGCAACTGGAGCCAGTACATCAAACCATGTGCCAGTTTTAATGAAACCAAACATTTCTATGAATGTCAGTTTTAAGCTACTACGAAGGCCTGCAACAGACGATAATGGCCCGGTTCAGAGGAGTGAGGGGTCAGGAGGCAGTGACAGTATAAAACAATCAATAAAACAGGTTTTGGGACAATTGTGAATCATCGCAGCCACATTAGGTCCTTGAACACACAGTCATAAATGTGCACAGAAAATATGACGCTGATTATGGTCCAATAGTTTGTGAGATTAGCTGTAGTCAGATACACATTCACAAGCATGATCCCCGCCAGGCTTACTCCAGGTGGACACCTAACACCTAATGAAAGGCATCTGGTCATCTATGACGACAAATGATCCCATGAATGGCTCAGACTCTTGTGTTTGTAAGAAGTGAAAGACTGGAGTGTCTTTTTGACTCAGAGAACACAAGTATAATATACAGAGCATCTGTAGTAAAAATACTGACTAATTAATTTTGGTCAGAATCAATCGACATAATGAATTAAGTCAAGGACACACACCGCAGGGTGTTAATGACTGTACATAAATGCAAAGCAGAATCTGGAATGATGACAACTATCATGTTGGGCTGAGATGATCCACCCACTGAATTAAAGAGTGAGAGGAGGTTGTCATTTTGCGGCTGTGGTGCCAGATGTGTTCGGACAGCCCGCTTCAAAGCACTTGAAAAGTCATCTATTTTGCAATGCATAAAATAAATGACAGCCAGGCAGATTATACTGTACATCTGTTTCCAGTTGGAGATGATTATGATGTATAGAGACTCGGGCATTATGGAAAATGTAAAAGAGCTGCAGTTGTGTTACACTGAAGTCATTACACAGAGAGAGCCCATTAGCAGAGAGGATGTGTTTGTATAATCGAAGGGGAAATGTGCAGTGTATGTTGGACTGTATCTATTGGGAATATCCAAACAAAAGTATGACCAGGTAGCTGAAGCTCGGCAGCTGTTTCCTGACGTTTGGGTGGAAACATCAGGTCAACCAACCTGGCCTCCATATTCTCCATCCACATGACATGTCGTGCCACCATGGCAGTTTCAGTTTGCCACTCTGCGTAGGCGCTGTGAAGGGAGGATGACGGACCCAAATTTCAGAAATGTCAGATTAATGATGTGACGTTCGCAAACGAGCCGAGTCTTTGAGCCGGCTCTTTGACGTGAACGAGCCAGTTCCTAATTTCTTTGTTTTTTGCTTTAATTTAGTCAAGTTGAGAGAGACTAGTTTGTGAGAGAGAAAGACAGTGCAGCCACTCACCCGTTCACTTCAAAGAGCCGGTTCAAAGACTCGGCTCGTTCGCGAACGTCACATCACTAGTAGGAGGCTAGCCCACTATACGCTAGCACTTGCTTGTCGTTTATAAAGGGCGTTGCTATGGCTACACCAAACTTTATATCTGCAGAGTCCATTCTGGGTCCACGTTACAATATCCAGATCATGTGATGCTATTCGTCGTTGAACCCACTAATAAGCCAAAGTGCCAAAAACTGCAGTTCTTTGAATGGCCACTTGAGGCTGGCTCCAGAAGCCTGTCAATTCCCATAGACCCCAGTGTGAAAATGCTTAACTTTACAGCGGAAATAAACATGTTTACAGCGTAAAAAAGTTTGTGTCTCTATAGCTACTTTCAACATTCATGACCCCAATGTAACAAGGGTGAATTTTCAGATGACTCACCTGTTTGGTTTTTATCAAGGCTTAAAGTTACGCATAATTAAGGGCAGGCCAAGATAGTGTCCTTGGCTTCTCAGTCAGATTCACCCATCGCTCCCAAACATGGTCACTTCTGGCTCCAAAAAACCAAGATGGTGACAGCTGAAGCTCGAGGCTACAAAGCAGGAGTCCACATACCAATGGTTGATGTCACCATTGCTACATTCATTGTTTTTACAGTGTATGACTGGGCCATTATCAGTCCTTGCTCTGCTTTGTGCACTGCGTGGCAAACAACGCCAGAAGGACTCTAAAATGAGTCCTGAGTCTCAAAAATCGGGTCAGAAATGGGCTCAATTTGAACAGTGTATGCCCAGTTTCGGCTAACTCTACACCAGAACGCAAATAAGCATATTTCCCATAATGTCAAACATTGGTTGTAGGTATGAGTTTGCTTGTGGCCGAGCAGAGAAGTTCAGGATTAACACAACAATAGACAAAAAAGCAGCCCTATAGATGTCACATCAATAGTGTAATGGCCTCAGTGGAAGCGTAATGAGTTTTCAGCAGCAGAAGCCTTGAGCTTTCTATAGGGACTGTCAGAATCAGGTGGATAGTGATGGAGAATCATGAGGCTCATTTAGCCCTGCTGGTCCTGTGACACTAAAGGACCCTCATTTACATGTCACAAGGTGATGCTGAGCTCTCTACTGACCGGCCGGGGCTGAACAACTGATGTGTATAAATAGCATCTGTAACAGGTATGGACATTTGGTTTCAGGCTTGGTTACAGGACTGAATTTGTGAGCACTAATGTGCGGGCCGGTCGATCATGGATTCATTTTGCCATTTAGAAAGGGTCTCTTCCTATTATATTGTTGAAATGAGTCCCTTTTCATTCTGTCCCCTTTACTTAAAGTTGGCAAAATATGGGAGAAAGTGAAATGTAAAAAGGTGACTGCGTGAGTGGCATACACATCAAGACGTATTACAAGGACGGAAGAGTTAGACATGTCTGCGATGTTCTGACAAGCTTCTCTGCACAAGTTTCTGGGATCAGGTAAGGCTCAGATGTACTAAAATGATCGTTTTTGTTTTTTTTTGAAAGGCTGTCTTGATGACAACTCATCACTGGTCACCGTTGTTTTAAAAATGTCACTCTATCCTTTTGCTTCTACCCTCATATCCACTTATGTCCACTGAGGATCTCTCTGAGGGACGCTGCTGAAAGTTTGACAGGGACTAAAAATACTCCTTTGTCAGAGTCAGGTTTGACAGTTATTTATGAAGCTTCCTGCGTGGCCTTTTCAGCAAGGAGAAGAAAACGAGGGCTATCATTCAAAAGTGTAAAATGAAACAAATGACAAACTAGTGTAGCACAAATAAAGACTTAAGACATGCTGGAGAAAACAGAAATGACCAAAACAAAAATGTCTGTTTATAAAAAGATTTCTATTTATGAGACATTGGCAGCCTAGATATTATCTATGATAATATCTGTTGGTCTGGGCCCCTATGACACACAGATGCACCCAACCACCACATAGTTCTTAATATACACAGATCAGCCAAACATTAAAACCACTGACAGGTGAATTGAATAACTTCCAATGCATTGTTCTGCTGGGAAACCTTTGGTTCTGGCATTCATGTGGATACCACCTGACATGTTCCACCCAGAAAAGTGACAAAAAGCTCAAGGTGTCGACCTGGCTTCTAAATTTTCCAGGTCCCAATCTGTTCAAGGATTCTTGTGATGTGCCGGTACCCCAGATGTACCCCTGATCCAAGGTGGGGCCTCCTTGGACAGATGTACCCCTGATCCAAGGTGGGGCCTCCTTGGATTGGACTTGACCCTTGACACAGGATGTCTGGGAGTGTCCTGCGGTGTCTGGCACCAGTGCGTTGTGAGGTGAATTAATGGCACGTGCCACAGATGCTCATTCAGATTGGGATCTGTGGAATTTGGAGGCCAGGTTGACACTTTGAGGTCTTTGTCACATTCCTTGGGCCATTCCTGAGTGATTTGTGGCATGGTGCATTATCCTGCTGGGGGGCCACTGTCATTGGGGAGTACTGTTGCCATGAGGGGGGTACTTGGTCTGCAACGGTGTTTGAGTGGGTGGAACATGTCAGGTGGTATCCACATGAATGCCAGAACCAAAGGTTTCCCAGCAGAACAATGCAGTGAAACAAAATAATCAAAGTTACTCAATTCACCTGTCACTGGTTTTAATGTTTTGGCTAATCGGTGTATACCTCTATCATAATGTCCTGAGCCCCTAAACATCTTAAACTTTCAGTGTCTAAAACGTGCATAACCAAAACATTAAATGTCAGGTTTCCAGCTTTCAGATGAGGTATACCACTTCTATGTGGCATATACGATTGACCTGTTGTCCCCACTTAAAGACACCCTGACCTTTCAAAATAAGGGAGAAAAAGGTCTCAGAGATGTTGTACAGAGTGGTGGGTGGAACATGTCAGGTGGTATCCACATGCGCTATCTAGTGGGTTCAACAAATACAACTGGTGGTTCATGAAGCTTCATTTGGACATCACTACATACTAGCACACTATGGTCAACAAAAGTAGATGGTTAGGTTAAGAAATATGTTCATCCGGGAAGCAAACACTGGGCTCCTGGGTGAAAGCCCAGGGTTTGTTGGATCCATCCACCACCCCTCCTGCCCAACCTATAGGGACTTTTCAGCTCTTTATATTATGTTGTTACAAGCAGCATTTCAAATTGACACCATCCAGTGGCGCATCATACCACCATGACAGTTGCCGTCCAGCCCTGTCATGAACTAATGCCGCCTGTCTGCGTATCATACTGCTGCAACTGGTGCTCTCCGGCCGACTGCCGACATATCATCACGCCATGATAGGTTCCGTTGGGCTGCATTTCAAACTGATGCAAAAGATGGATTTTGGTGTCTGACGCCAAAATCGCAGATAAATCAACAGCATTTGATGACTTTCACACAGGAGTGAAAGTCCAGTGTTTGTTTGACCAATCCACCTCTCTTCCTCTGCCCTATACAGTCTTTCTCACTCTTTATGCTAAGGCTTTTCATATTACTGTGAAAGGTGCACACCACATTTTCCATAGGTTAAATAAAGCTGATAACAGCTTTTATAACTCTCACTTAGAGAAGAGCAAAATATGTATCACCTTGAGAATTTAGGATCAATTAGTACTCATTTCTTATTCTGAAAAGCTTGATAAATACGAGTCCATTGATCATCTTCACACCACACCTGTGAGTCATTATCTGTTACTGTAGGATGTATGGGTGTTACTGAGCTGCTTCCAGGCTGCGTGTTTAAAAAGCAAAGCAAAAGGAGGAAGAAAAAAGAGCGGGGAGAGAGAGGGAGAGAGAGAGAGAGGCAACGGTAATTCCTTCACGACATCCAGCCACTCTGCCACAGATGACCCCCGAGTATTGGTTCTGGCAGCCAGCTACAATTATCATTCAGCAGGAGTGAAGGACTCTGTTTGATATCTGCCAAGGTAATTTAGTGGGAAAGATTGAACAGAGCTTTTTTTTTTTCTCCTCAGATTGTGACTGACCCTTCTGCATATGGAGTGTGGATGCCTTCAGGAGCAGTGGCGGCAGCAGCCCACTTTATCCTGGGCTCAAAACACATTCAAAGTCTATGAAAAAAAACTCCTACAATTATTTACCTGACTGTAACTTTTGTATCGAAACAGCAAGACCTTTCTCGGGCGGTGTCATCGTGATATAAGACTATGCAAGGCTGCTTTAAATAGAACCTCTGTAAATGATTTCTTGGGTTGGAGAAACAATTTCCTCGGCGTGTCTCTATCATGCTAATCATCCGCTGCCTGTGATCAACACCCATGGTGCTACTCTTGCACCTTCTTCGGATGCGCATTAATCATGTCTGCATCACTCACTCCTAACTCCTCTGCATCTGAAATGACAGCAGAGACCTATATTGCAGAGATGCAACTGAATTCTCCTTCAACGTCTGATGCACCTAAACTATATTTCACAAGCTATAAATAATTCAGTCGCAGTGTTGGTTAGAAATGAAGCAGGTCCTCTGTAAACAAAATAAGATGGAGTGAAATGAGCCCGCTAGCGAGTCCACGCTAAAGCATTGTTCTTTTAAGAGTATTTTGTACAAGCCTAATCTTTTTCACACAAGCGTATGGTCCTTTAAAGATTATAACAGTCTCTGCTTTAAGAATTAACTGAAGTTCTGGACGTGTTTAAAAGATTTAGACTTAATTGCAGCAAATGAACAAATTCACACCCCGGGCTTTGTGAATATTGTGGATGAAATCTGAGACTTGCTCTCTTTTATCTTGCTCATAACACAGTTCCCCCAGTGAAGAAAGAGAACTGTGCATGTGTCTACATTCGTGGGTTTATTCAAATCCAAAAAATATAAAAAGATCCAACCCTTTTGCCCACTGTGACGGGGAGCTGTGTGTAAAGTGAGAAGTGCTGACCAGAAGAACTCTTCAGGCTTGCTGGGGAAAAAAATCAAGGAGAGACGGCGCTAACAAGGTCAGTCATCATGCCAAGGGCAGCGCACTGTGAAGGGGCCTAATATTGTGTTTGCTGTACTCAATACAGCTAAATCACATCAGAGCGACCTGGAATTGGTTGTCAGTGCCACTTCTCACCCAATAATGTCATTATTTAGTGGTATTATTAGGTGTAACATTAAGCAGTGGGCTGGAACCCAGCACAGCAGCAGGACCCGAGGCTGGAGGAAAACTGGATTTCTCTTACAGGAGTTCACACACATCACTCTCACATCTATGTGTCAGGACAGAGAAAATATTCAAACTGAAAAAAACTGCTACTTATTTTATTTATTTATTTTATTAGCAGCTACAAATAGTAGACTGCAGCTGCCGTTTCCCTTGAATCTCTGAAGGCCCAGAGGTATAAAAGAAAATACTAAAAGTAAAAAGGAATCATGAGAAGCTTTGAAAAGGCAATTATGAAATGATTTTTTTTATTTCAAATTGTAGAACAGTCCAAGGAATGAGATAAAGAGCTCAAGGCATCAACCTGGCCTCCAAATTCCCCAGATCCCAATCTGATCAAACATCTGTGGGACGTGCTGGTACCCCACCTCAAAAGATCTGAAGCCAACGCCCTGGTGCCAGACACTATATGATGCCACCCAGAGGTTTTATGTTCATACCTTAAAGGATAACTTAGGTATTTTTCAACCTGGGCCCTATTTCCCCATGTGTATGTGTGCGTATGATTCATAGGTACAACTCGTTTTAAAATTGGTTCAGTATTAAGGGAGGCGGATGCAACCAGGAGCCACGAAATGAGCTAAAACGGTAATGGGGGCAAATGCGTCCCGTATAAGTTTGCGCATTAAAAGTGCTTTTT
>NC_065520.1:15607756-15610004 GCF_006386435.1 Epinephelus moara
GTATGCTATTTACAGAGATAGCACTGGCGATCTGAACCGGTCAGTGGCGAAAAAAAGCACTTTTAATGCGCAAACTTATACGGGACGCATTTGCCCCCGTTACCATTTTAGCTCGTTTCACAGCTCCCGGCTGCATCCGCCTCCCTCAATACTGAACCAGTTTTAGAATGAGTTGTACCCATGAATCATACGCACACATACACATGGGGAAATAGGGCCCAGGTTGAAAAATACTGAAGTTGTCCTTTAACAGGTCAGAACCAAGTCCAGTCCAAGCAGCACCCACCGTGGATCCGTGGATCGAGGGTACTTCTGGGGTGCCAGCACGTCCCTCATATGTTCGATCAGATTGGGATCTGGGGTATTTGGAGGTCAGATCGACACCTTGAGTTCTTTGTTCCGTTCCTCGGGTCATGCCTGAGTTTCTGTGGTGTGGCATGGCGCATTGTCCTGCTGGTGGTGCCACTGCCATCGACCAGTGCCATTGCCTTGAGGGGGGGTACTTGGTCTGCAACGGTGTTCAGGTGGGTGGAGCACGTCAAGTAGCATCCACATGAATGCCAGAACCAAAGGTTTCCCAACAGAACAATGCACAGTACCAAGATGATCTATGTCGTTCACTTCACCTGTCAGTGGTTTGAATGTTTGGGCTGATCGGTACATGAAATCTGGAATCTGCTTGGGCCACTCTCCAGTGCTGGGGACCCTTGTGTCAGCTTAGATGTTGGGTTTTGAAGCATCCGTATATATCCAACATCCTCTGCATGTATCAAATCAAATCAAACTTTATTTATATAGCACTTTTCATACATTAAAAATGCAACACAAAGTGTTTCACAAAATAAAAACATACAATAAAAATACTACATACATATTGAAAACCCGCCCCTCCCNNTAAAAACTAAAAGACTAAAAGGCAATATGATAAGATAAAACAAGTATGAGATAAAATAATGATAAAATGCATACAAATTTAAGGATTCATTTTTTTAAAGATTTAAAGAGTAAAAAGAAATAAATTTAATTTTTTTTTTTAAATGAAGATTTAGAAATTTAATAATAATAAAATGCATAAAGCTTAAAAATAAATCATTTAAAAGCATTAGAGTTTAAAATAAAATATAATAGAATAATTAAAAGAGTAAAATAAATCAGTTTAAAGCCAAATTTAAAGGGTGAGTCTTGAGCCTCCTTTTAAAAACATCAACAGTCTCTGCAGCCCTGATGCTCTCTGGCAGGCTGTCCCATAGATGAGGGCCAACAGTCTCTGCAGCCCTGATGCTCTCTGGCAGGCTGTCCCATAGATGAGGGCCATAATGGCTGAATGCAGCCTCCCCGTGGGTTTTTGTTCTGACTTTTGGAACGATTAAAAAGCCGGTGCCGGAGGACCTCAGGATCCGCGAGGGTTGATATGATAAAAGCAGGTCAGATAAATAAGATAGCCCTTCTTGGTGGGGTTACTTGCATAGTAGCATTCCAACAAGTCCATTTCTGTCTTGTTCCAGTAGCCCATTTCTCATCAGGTTGCCCTGGTGCCCCACCTGACAAGAACCTTGTTGATGGGCAACATCTGAGCCGGTATTACTCTTATGTTTGTGGTTTCACTCATCCTGCGGTAGGCTAGGAGCATTAAAGGGAAATTCACTCATCCTGCGGTAGGCTAGGAGCATTAAAGGGAAATTTTGGTTTATTTCAACCTGTCTCCTATCGTCCTAAATTTGTTTCAAGTGACTAGTGACATAAAAATAATAGTTAGCATGTTAGCCGTTAGCCTAGATACAGCCAGGGCGCATAGTAGCGTCAGACCTGTTAAAACGTAAGTGAACGGGCAACCTTCAAGTGCAAAGTTAGTCCACTAAACAAGCTTTTTTTCCACAAAGACCGCCTCATATCGTTAGGATAAATGTCAGAGACACCTCCACCTGGAGTAGCATCCAGCTGGGCTTTATCTAGAGCTTGTGAGATTTCAGGCACGGTATGAGATCGCTGCTTGTTCTCACGATATTTCGGCCGTGCTTTTAGAAAGCAGAGCTAAATGTAAACAAACATGGCAGCACACCGGTAAGGTAAGACAACACGTTTACATGTTTTTTTATATATGTTCTGATATTTATCCTAACGATATGAGGCGGTCTTTGTGGAAAAAAAGCTTGTTTAGTGGACTAACTTTGCACTTGAAGGTTGCCCTTTCACTTGCATTTTATCAGGTCTGACGCTACTATGTGCCCCGGCTGTATCTAGGCTAACG
>NC_065520.1:15610094-15623424 GCF_006386435.1 Epinephelus moara
ATGCTAACTATTATTTTTATGTCACTAGTCACTTGAAACAAATTTAGGACGATAGGAGACAGGTTGAAATAAACCAAAATTTCCCTTTAAGAACCTTGCCTTGTAGTTAGGCTAGTATTTGCTAATGTGTGCTCACCTTTAGATCCAGACATCCAAGAGATTTTTACAGGAAGCTGAATTCCAGGTCCATTCCTCTTCAAAACAAACAGACCAGGTGATTTAAACCGGTAAAATCATTGAATAAAGCAATTTCACTTTAAACCCATGCTAGCCCTAAATTAAACATTATAGTATATTCCATTTCTGCCTAACCCTGGACTGGGCAGAAGTAGGTATCAAAGTTTTACCCTAATCCACCTCTCAACTGTCCAGTCTTATGCACAGCATGTTCCAAACTCTCATGTGTTCACCAGGACAGGTCTATAGCTTCCAGACGAACTGTTTGTGTTACGACAAAGCCAAAGACTTATTTGAAGTTGCATTTAGTGCTCTGTTTAGCGTGAAATGTGCGTGGAAATGAACATATAGGATACGCTCAAACCTGTGCACACGATTGATAAATCTCTTTTTGGCTATGTTTGATTAATTTAAAGAGCAAAAAAAATAACATTTCACATCTGGATGCAGGAGCATCCTTACATAAATCATAGGTGAGTTTATCACTTGACATGTTGCTGTATCTATTATCTAGTAACTTGGAGTCTAAGCCCATGTAGTGTATAATTTCTATAATATATCATGTGCTGTACATGCAGGAGATCTGACATCCACCCAAACGCTTTTTCCTGCCCAGGCTGTGCCAATCTGAACAGCACCAGTTGACATGCACAATCAGATGATGTAGCATGTCCAATCATCGATTTATAAATATCAAGAGAAGTGTCTGTTGCCGTGGGATCTTTGCAAAGCATCAAGCTAATTCTCTGTGGCAAACAGGGTGAAGATTTATGAACACACTCGCCTCCTCTCATGGTGTGACAAGGAGAGGGATGACCCAATGCATATCTGCTTCACTTTTAGTGCTTGATAGATGGAGCCGTCTAAACATGACTGTACCCAGCTTAATCCTCGGCAAAGACTGTGTGAACTTTATATACCTTCTCTATTGACAGTGGTGACTTATTGAAAATGTCTAAAACGTCTCTGTCCCTTCTTCGACGCCCGGCGCTGCTCAGCAGAGGTTTACAATGACCTTTGGCTGTTGCTCGATCAGGTGCAAAGGATTTATGAGGCTCGAATGACATTCACGTTCTCAAGATTTATATATGTCACATCTGTGTCTCATTTGTTTCTTTAAAAGAGGTAGTTTTAGCTGTAATTGCATTCAGTCAGGCAATAAGTTAGATCATGTCTAAAGATCATCCAGTAAAATGATGTTGATATTCTTTCATGCCCGCTGGGCTGTTACAGCTGTATTTTAGATGTCATACTCATTGCTGCCGTCTTCAGCAGGACTCCCTGGAGGAAGAGATCTTGTATGTCAATGGGATCTTCCTGCCTGAAGAAAGTATGGCACATTTGGCCAAACTTGCCCTTTGATTGATCCTGTGATGGATACAAGGTCAAAATATGACTTGTTTTGTTTTGTTTTTGTAGCTATGGTCTAAGTTAATTGCGGCGATCCTGGTATGCGGTGACATTGCTAAAAATAGATCTGCATTTGGGTCCAATGGGGCAACAAACATGAGTTGTAAACAAATTAATTTAGACGAGAAAATTAAGATGAATAAAGTTATTATTCTTAAGTTCAAGTGTGTAGCGGTACCATGAGGGAGCAGGCAGGAGATGTCGGGCGAGCAAAGGAGTTGAGGAACCAGCAATGAAGGAGAGCAATATCTGTGGCACACACAAAGGCGGTGTATGCCGCGACACGCCATGTCACCATAAAGAGCTGACTGCAAGTCTCTCCAAACAGCCACGGGGAACAGGCCAATAGAAACCAGGAATGCGAAAGCAGAGCTATTGGTCGAGGACAGAAGGCTGAGTGGTTTACCGGGGAGCAGACAAAGCAGGAGAGTCAGAAACAGGCAAGGTTGATAACAGGGAAGTCTTGCATGTGACAATCTGGCAACAAAAGTCTGTGAGGCTGGAGTATATGAGTCCGTCCCAAGTCTCTTATTTTTATAGTGCTACTGCTAGCTACGAGCTTGAACCGGAAGTCGTTCGAGGTCCGCCATCTTCTAAGCCGTCCCAAGTCTCTTATTTGTGCAGCGAGGAGCTAGCGCTAGGAGCTAGCAGCAAGCTTTAAGCAGCTACGAGCTAGGATGGTCGAGAGCTTCCTATCTGGAAGAGTTTTTCAGCTGAACTCCATGACGTATAAATACCCGCCCTCTACATCTGGCACATTTGAACAAGATGGCGGAGAAACAGTACAAGAGTAAGTACCCGTTACATGCATTCTTTGCAATGAATCGCTGTAATTCACGTACCTACTACAAAGAGTAATGATATTTCATGCAAGATTGTTATGTTGCAATTAGGTTTATTTCTGTCACAACCCATTGCGTTGTTCATCAGACTGTCGGTGATGTGCGGCTGCTACATGCAAATGTGTGTGACCAGAGTCATGACGGCGGGGGGTGGGGGCTACTGTTTTGGTCAGCGAATATAATGAAACTAGTGATGTACCCATAGTAACGCCAGATGCTGGCTGCTTTACGGAGCAGATCCAGCGGTGCCGCCGTCATCAGGAATGGACGTTGCTTCACGTGACGCTTCAGTGGAAAGGACGTCTCATGTCTCTTAAACTGACAATCGCTCCTAGCGCTAGCTCCTCACATTTTTTCCTAGGTGGGAGGGGCTAAACAGCTAGCAAAGTCGGCTAGGTAAGATAACTAGCAGTAATTTAAGAGACTTGGGATGGACGCTCTATACTGGTAGGGTGTAATCAGAAACAGGTGAACTGAGTTGCCTTGAAGACACAGGCGTGGTGGACTGGTAGGAGTGGAAAAATGTGTGGACAGCTAATAGGCTGACATATAGGCGTGGTGGAGAGGCAGGGTGAGTGGAAATTTACTGGGTGAGCTAAATGAATGGCAGACCAGGAATACATCGTGTGATAACATGATTGCTGAGTCATCAATCAAGTAGAGTGACATTGAAGCCCCATTTTAACTTCAACGTCACATTTATTTTGCTGCCCCATGGTATCCTCATGTGCACTGGAATGCACAGAAAGCTAGCATAGCATCAGCTAATTTAGCTAAATAACACTATAGGCCTACCGCAGCTAGATACAAACCATATGATTGGTTGGTATTTTCACAGTGTCATTGGCGCGCTGCAAAACATTGAAGTCATATTTGGTTAATAGCGCCTCAATTAATAGCGCCTGCCCTCTAGTGCCAACTATTGGCTGTATCTATGCCAACAGAGTGGAAGTATGAGGGCAGTGATATTTACATTTGAAACAGACGTACCTAAAGGGAATATAAATGAGCCCTTATTTAGAAGGGGTACTTTATATGCCTGCTGCCTTCTTTGGATCTGGTAGCAGTTTCTTAGGCTCCCTTTCCAAAGTCAAACCTCCGTTCCCTGTTATCTGTGGTCACCATGGTGTGCACAGTACGTACCATCAAAAGATGATAGGGCAGACATTCTGATGAGACGATACCGCCACAAGGGCCAATGATCGGCTCAAGGTTATCAAGCGTCAACAGAGTGGCCAAGGGCATGTCAAGAGGAGACAGCACAGGTTTTGAGTCTGACAAATGCATGCATGCCCAGGGGTCAGTGCTTGTTGGCATGTATGTGCTCTGGAGTGGCCACAGGTAATCCCAAACTTGGATTATATTCAATGACATTTTTTGTCTAACATCCAGTCCCAATATTTTGGCAACTGTCACAGCTAATGTTAGGAAAATACCCAAATTAAAAATGGCAAATAAACTGTGGTTAAGATATGGTTAGTGTTGGACAACTAAAACAGTTAAGATTAGGGTATGGTCAAGGTTAGGTAGCCCTAATTTCCATTCACTGACATGCATCAAGAGGGGGAGATCAGGAGCTCTTTGTGATTTGTGCAATCGGTGATTTCCACAAATAAGAGCCAGATATTTACAAAAGTTTTGTCAGAGCAAGATTTTAACGGCCACAACCTAGATTCTCATGGCAATGGGTATGACTTCATGGTCCCTAGAGGGCGATCCCCAATAATGTTAGTGATCCCATGATGTTTTGTCTTACACAGCTTAGGTTGCATAACAAGAAACACCGGAAACAAATGTATTTCTGTAAAATGTGACACTTCTTGCACCAGAAATGTAAACTTTGCACCTATGATACCTTTTGTCTTGATGTAAATTGACATTCCTGTTCTCAAGAGGATAAATTCTTTAATTTGAATGACCAGATGACCTTTACTCCACGCTCAGGACAAACTACATATCTAGCTCAACTACTGGCACAGCTTTAAGAATAGCAATTGGCCAGGTGGGTGACACATGGTTCATAAACGTTGCAACCTATGTCGAAAATTATGTGGCTTTGTTTTACATCATTCGGCAAGAGTGGTCCATCTGCCCCTTACCTGAGCAGCGTTGTTCTCAGAATGACAATGTCTAAAAAGAATAATGCTTGTACTGCACAGCTGTTAAGAAGTGCTAAGTGAACTCTGTTAGATCCGGTGTCACTGCCTTCCCAACTGTTTAATTAGAACAGCAGATGTGATAGTGATCCCCCACGGACTGACAGCTATCACCCTGTGGGAGGACGCTGACCGCCGTCTGGTCAGGCCCATCTCGAGGCAATTTGATTTCTCTTGAGCGAATCACCTCAGGCACAGCTTAAGATAGGAGCTTTCTATGGCAATCATATTTCACACATATTAAAGGGCAACAGCAAACAGGAAATTACAAAAAAATAGTGGATTCCTTGAATTATGTTAACACAGTGATTGTCCTCCAATTCTCCTCATTTAATGGTTTTTAGAACTTTGTAAAGCAGAAGTTATTCATCCTCTTGGAATTGCACGGTTGAGCAGAATATTACATATGGATCCTTTACACTGAGTGTAAGTGCAGATAGGTCGTTGTGATTCACTTCATCCTTACAAAATCCTGCCTCTGTTAAACAATTGGAGCCAGAGAATGGCACTTAAATTTCTGCAAGACAAACATACCTTCAGTGGCAACGTTATTACCTTTTTGTGGTGTAAATCGAATGCAGCTTAGGCTGAGTGATGGACCGCGGCAAGACAAATCTTCGTCCTTTGAAAAGTGCTGACTTTAAGGCAAAAAATGGTAATAGATTCTCAAAGTGAGGGGCCATTACTGGGGCAGCATGCAAATGATGGGTGAAGAAATAATCTACAAGGTGTTATTGAGCCCTTGGTTTAAGGAGGAAGGGAAGGCCTCTCTCCATTCCCCTGTCGAAGCACCGTAATGTGCGGCTTGTAATTAGATATTGATTTGCTTTGTCGACGAGTATTTCAAACTAGTGTCCTCCTCGAGAGAAGGGGATGCATAAAAGTCTGAATGCATCTTGTTAGGACTTAAATGTAATATCTTCATACAGGTGTGAGATTGCTACAGTGCCAAGTGAATAATTACTTATCTCTAATGGAAATAAAGAGCAACTGGTAATTTTGTTCGCAGTGAAGTAATACTTTCTGTGTCCTTGGAGATGCCTTTAGTTTCAGATACATTAGATTCCTAGAATGCTTTTGTTGGACACCATATATTGTAAAACTAGATATCTATACCTTCAGGCTCTAGTTCTTCAAAGAACAGATTTATAATTGAATCATTGGCAGTTGTGAAAATACAGGGATTGGAGGGATTGCATTAAAAGGAATTCTTCACTGCCAATTACTCACCTGGTATTACAACCTGTTCTCATATCAACTCATCACATATCGCCACTTGGTCAGTGCCATTCAAGTCCTCGTATTACATGCTTGGTATTCTGTGTTGGCGACATTCCGGGACGGCCTGTCAATTTACGCCGTGCAACAAAGCCACGTGGTTAGGTTTAAGAAATAGAAAAACATAATGGTTTGGCTCTACATTTGCACCAGAGGTGAACACCGACCTCCAAAACTTTCCAGCTCCTTATATTACGTCGTTATCGGCAGCTTTCCAAACTGAGGCTGTCCAGTAGCATATCATACCACCACAAAAAATGCATACTACACCACTGCAAAAGGTGGCTTCTGGCATCTGACACTGAAATAACTTGCAGCGCGGTGATATTTGACAACTTCACTTTGTGAAGATTCTCGCAATCCTCTACAGTGCACCAAGAATCCAAACCTGACAAAATTCTGAATGAATTGAAGTCATAGAGAACAGCATTTAACAACAGTGAAACTATACCAAATGTGGGTGTTTTTCAGGGACCCATCACTTGTTTCCTTTGACTTCACGCTGTCACATGTGGGTGTTTTAGGGACCTGTCACTGTGTTCACTTTAGCTTTTAGGGACTGGTTGTATTTTAGGGGCTGGTTACTGTGTTCTCTTTTGCTTCTGAGCCCCCACATGGATGTTTTAAGGGACCCGTTACTGTGTTTCCTTTCGGTTTTTGGCCCCCACACGGAACTAGAATGTATTTTTAGGGACCTGTAACTGTTTACTTTAGCTTTTAGGGACTGGTTGTTTTTTAGGGGCTGGTTACTGTGTTTTCTTTTGCTTTTGAGCCCCCATGTAGATGTTTGTAGGGACCCGTTGCTGTGTTTCCTTTGGGTTTTTGGCCCCCACATGGAACTAGAATGTGTTTTAGGGACCTGTAACTGTTTACTTTAGCTTTTAGGGACTGGTTGTATTTTAGGGGCTGGTTACAGTGTTTCCTTTTGCTTTTGAGCTCCCACGTGGATGTTTGTAGGGACCCGTTGCTGTGTTTCCTTTCAGTTTTTGGCCCCCACACAGGGCTTAAAAGTGTTTTAGGGACCTGTAACTGTGTTCACTTTAGCTTTTAGGGGCTGGTTGTATTTTAGGGGCTGGTTACTGTGTTTCCTTTTGCTTTTGAGCCCCCATGTGGATGTTTGTAGGGACCCGTTACTGTGCTAAAAAGTGTTTTAGGAACCTGTAACTGTGTTCACTTTAGCTTTTAGGGGGTGGCTGTATTTTAGGGGCTGGTTACTGTGTTTGCTTTGGATTTTGAGCCCCACATGTGGATGTTTTTAGCAGCCTGTGGCTCGTTTTCCAGCGGCTTTTTATTTATTTGGGGACCTGTTACTGTTTCCTTTGGCTTTTTAGCCTCCACATGTAGGTGTGTGTTAGGGACCCATCATTGCTATCTTCAGCTTTTCAGCTCCCTCACATGTGATTGTGTTTTAGCAACCCAATTGCTGTTTTTCAAGCGGGGATAGTGCCAAAAAAAGTGGCTGTTTCTTTTACCAAGACATTGTTTCAGACAAACACACCCCTCCCATCAGTGTTCCTTAAGAAGCTCCTGCAATATCTCTGATGTTAATAACATTACATTACTATCATGGTGGAGCCATTTACAGAGCCAGAACTACGTATGAACACTGGCTTTTGTCAGTATGCACAAAGTGGACAGCTAGCAAACTGTGAGGAGATATTTGCTGAAAAGTCTGCTGGATTATAATCATCAATTCCACCTTTGAATAGACAATCAGTCATAACTACATTTCAACCATTTACTATGAAAGTAGCTGCTGCTTTAAGAAAAGGTTTTGCGTGATAGTAAATGTACAATGAGTGCATTTTGAACAGGCTTTTGTTGAGGTATTATAGTGTTACTAAATCATTTGAAATTATATGCAGCAGAAAATTAGTTCCTTTCCCTCACCATGTATTGTGATTTGATGTAGTGCACAATGTGAAAAAATCTAATGTCTGAAAGAGATCAATCATCCTCAGCTGCACTATTATCTGCCATGTCTGCTGATCTCTGTGTGTGAGCAACTTTTGCTGATAAAGTTTGGGGATAAATAATCTGCGGCCAACGTGAAAAAGATGAATATTAAATCTTGAGCTGATGTGCCAACTCATGATCAGGTATCTCCCCCCCTGTCAAACGGCAGTCAGCGCTTGGCTGCTTGCACTCTTCTGTCAGTAGTTTGATTAGTCTGTACCTGCTTAAACTGATGTATCTGTCTTGTGAAACGAAACAGACGGCCAAGGCTTTACCTGGGTGATTTAGGCAGGCATTGAGTCAGCAACCTGTCCGTTCTAATGGCTTTAGGCTATAGTGAATGGTTTAAACACAAAGATGAGAGCCTGACTCCCTTCTCTGAATTACCAAGTCCAATACGTTTTAATTCAAATGAGCACAGGGTGTATGATGTTCTAAGATATAAGTATGGTATTATAAAGAATCTCAGCATGTCTTCTTTATGTAGATGTGTAGATATGTTAAATACCTAATGCATGCTGATGTTACATGGTAGATGGTAGGGATATGATTAACTGATGCTTCATTCAGATATGAACTCGTGATTAAATCTGACGAAAGAAGCATCTGAATTTGACTCGGCCAGATATTGCAAATGAGCTCCTGGAAATGGCAGCACCTGCAGTACTTTTTACAGCGTTATCTAACGTCCATTGATGATAAGCATCGACTAATCTTCTTAGAATTCGGAGGTTTTCGTCAGTATCACAGTAATCCATAAGATTGTTGTCTGTGCATTCATGTTTACACTCCAAACAGGAACTGCAAGTTAATGCAGCGTGACTTTCTTATTTACATTTAATTCAGTATAAGTTAATGAACTAATGAACTTGTTAATGAACAAGTATATACTACTGTAGAGACTCCCTCATACATGCGTTTTGGTACTGTGAAAAAAATAAAACGGTAGAATATTGAAAGACGGATTTCAAGAATTTGCAGTTTTTTCACCAATAATTTGTCTCATTCAAAATGTGGGAAAAATAAGGAACCCAACAGGATGACCAGTTCTTTTCTCATTTTTAGTTTATAAAAAGCTTGTTATTGCAAAATTGGTAAAAATAAGGAAGCACCCCCACTTCAAGAATGTAAACCTCATTTGTGTATTAAAACCTCTTGTACTCCACCCCCATTTTGTAGCAAAAACGCCTAAAATGACATACCCAAATTAAAATTACTGTAGCTTCTGAAACGCTCTGACTACATGCATGCATGAGGTCTTGCCAGAAAGAAAACTCTCTGAAGTTTCTTGTGAAAGTGTCAGAAACACTCTAGGTGATACAGAGACAGAGTAATGGGCCTCTGAAGTCGGTAAAAAATTTAAGATTTTGCCTAAAATTAAATAAAAAATGATTTTCAGGATGAATAACTGTCTGTGGCTTCATCTGAGCAGGTAAATGACACTGTGGGGCTGTAGGCACACTATCAATGAACATTTGTTTCAAATTTGAAGAAGATTGCTCAAAGTATGACCATTCTACAGTGTTTTTTCCATGCAAAGATCCAGGCGGAGCTCCACATGACACGTCGGTCACTCGGCTTCAAAACAGTACTATCAGTGATCAAACAACACTCAGCCAGCTTCAAACATTGTACCTTATTGAAATCAGGTGTGATTATGATAGCCGATGTTGTTTATGACAGAAACACCATAAAATATCACCAAATAAAGCCATATGAAACGTGAAAGTTATGATCCCACTTTCTAGATGGTGTATCTCAGCCAAAAATAGTGGTAGGAGTGAGACTCTTACCTTTTATAAAAGATCTAAGTCCCCGCTAACAGCTCCACATAAGATTGCGAGTAATCCATTAACTTTTCCCGTCGAAAAATGGCATTACATGACTTGTCACCACTCATCGCCATTTTGGACTTTGCGCGTTTAGGCTGCTCTGGTGCGAAATCCATAAGAAATAAAAGAAAAACAATGTTATTTTTGAAAAGTCGAGAGCTTCCTGAATCCGGCAATACCAAACATCACATGGTTTGATGACGTAGTGCGCCTGGGAGATACCATTTAACAGAGGAGGAGGGAAGTGAGGACGCCGGCGTCCTGGCAGAGTTAGAGAGGTTAAACGGACAATGTTGGAAGACAGCAACAAAGGAGTTTCTCTATAGACTGTTTGCATGTACGTCACAGTTTGGTCAGTTACCCGGATGCGCGGCCATATTGGAGATACACTGATGTAAACAACAGAATGAACAGCACGCTGAATGTTCATTTTAAGTGGACTTTAAAATGTCTAAACTACAGAAATGCCCAGAAGAACATATGGAAGCTGCTAAACTTGGTCAGCAGGAGAAACAGCGATGTTTCAAGAAACTACGGTTAATTGGTGGTAAAGATCCGTACAAGCTAGCTCTCTCGTCTAAACAGAACTGATTGCTCAAGTACCATTAATTTAGGTGACTTTTACTTTTACCAAAGTAATATTTTAACATGACAACACGACTTTTGGATACGTTATACTGTACAACACTGCATTTAACCTACCTGACAAGAAATGCGCAGAACAAACTCGGACGTTGTCAAGATTCTTGCCCTGGAAATCCTGGTTGAGTTTCGCCAGCCACGTTCTTCACACAGTTTTTTGCACTCCTCTCCCTGCTTTGTTATGACTTTTGGTAGTCTAAAGTATTCCAAATGTTTCTCTCGGTCCGACTGATTAGTGCAGCCAAAAACACGGCAATAATTGCCCATTTTGCGACAATAATAAAGTGGGCTTGCTGGTGAGGTGTCTGCTCATCAGATCGGATGCCTTTAGAGACTGCTGTCCACCCAGACTCCTGCAGCTCTACAGATGCAAACAGGAATCCATGAGTCTGCCAAGATACAAGGGGTCGTCCACAGGATACATACATATATGGTAATTGCACAGTACATACGCGAAGGCTAACTGCGTTGTTTCTCGTAGGGAACATCTTGAAGGGTTCGGGCCTCATGATGTATAGACTCACGGGTGGCTTGCCGAGGAGCAGTAAGGCGCCACTGTCATGTTGTGTTTATGCATGTAGAATTTACATCCAGAAACCTACGTGGAAAAAAATAAAGGAATGAATACATCAGTCTGTTTTGCACAGACAAAGAACCTTCTGAAACTGGAGAAGGGAATGACCACCTTTGGTTAGGAGGATGGCTTTGTATCTCATTATGCTATCAGAAATGAGCTAATATTATGAATATGGATGAGGATGTCTTGCAGGCCTTAAAACGCGGAGTTTGGGGGGACAGATGAGAGAGAGTTTCGAAGATTGGCTGAATCTCTCCCAGATTGCTGCAGAAATCTGATCTGATACCCTGGCTTGCTAATAAAGTTCTCTTTATCCGAAACAAGCCTGTATCAGCGGAGTCTTTTTCTTCACCCTCATCCTGCCATTGCAATAAGAAAGGCCTGATTAACTACACTGGTTCTGTTGCTATTGTTGCTAATGACGCTGGTCGCTACGAGTGCCTCCAAGAAGGCGACTTCTGGTTCGATGACGTAACGTGAATACCCTCTATCGCTGCCCCAAAATTGTGGAATTCTCTTCCTCCTCCCATCCAGTTCTCAGGTTTTTTTAACCTGAAGTCTGTGCCTTTATTGTACTATTCTTTTTCTCCTGTTTGTTCTCTTCTTTTGCTTTTTGTCTTCCTCTGTGTATGATGTTGAGCACTTTGGGTCAACGGTGTTGTGTGTAAAGTGCTTCATAAATAAAGTTGAGTTGAGTGTGATCTCTGCTGCTGTCCCTTTTCCCTGCCTTGCAGACCTGCCCAGGTGTGCTGCATTACTTAACGAGGTGCAGTGCACCTGGCATGGAGGAGGTGTTGAAGAGCTCTTGTGCCAGCAGCAGAGGAGAGAGGCCTCTGGTGTGGGGACTGCTGGTCCTGCTGCCCCTCAGCCGGGGATTTGTGTTGTCTTGTTTGCTTCTTTTACTTGTAATAAATCCCATAGATTTGAGTGTTTTAAAAGGTGTTTATGTGGTTATTTTACAGTACTAGTATTATAGTACTTTGCACAAGGTAACATCTCATAACATCTAGCTAGGGCTTCTCTCTGACTTTTAGCCAAAAAGAAATTTAATTACGCTAACTTCTTAAAAGGTGTTCAGCCAATGTAAACCACTTCCTGTGTGTTGAAAAGTCAGTGGTGGTGCATTAGAGGTAACTTCACATATTGTCTGTCTGATGCTCTCTAGTTGCTGGAGGTACTTCTTCGTCTTGTTTCTAACTTTGCTTCTTTGTGGGGATTCTCTCCCTCCCCACAGCACATCTCATACTTCAGACGCTTCATCCCTCTTCTCCCTCCCTCCTCCATTTTCTCTGTCTCCCCCCCAGCCAGGCTTTTACTTCTCTGTCACCCCTTTGCCACATCTGCATCAATACTAAGCCCTTTATGTGATCCTTGGCTGGTTCAATAAAGCTGTTTGCTCTTTTGGACTGAGGCCCCTCCAGGGTCCCTTCATGGCAAATAAGATATCGAGAGAACAAATTAAAATGCCACTGTGATTGTCTATAGACTCTGTTGCAGGGGTTTTTTGGGGGGCGGTGAGTGTGCAGCAGGGGGAGGCTGTGAGACAGTGGCCATTGTGGGAGAAAAGATACACATGGAGAGATTTTGTCTCAGTGCATCATCAGTTTTCCTTATATTCTTAATCAGTTGGTCTCACTCTGTCAAATACTAAGGCTTGATCAGTGGCCCTTTGGGTCAGATATACCACGCAGCTTGGCATAGCACAGCACGTCTAAACAGACAGTGGAAACGCAAATTAGCATGGGTTGACATCGGAAAAGGTCCAATACTGACGCATCGAGGCACTCTTTAGCGGAGGAATGAAACGCAGTGGGCGGTGGCATTTTTCAACGCTGTTAAAGGAGCAAGCAAGAGTGCATGAGGACGATGGGTCAAACAAGCCCTGAACTTTCACCCAGGAGACGACTGTTCTCCGAGAGGGTGAAACCAAAAGTCAGTTGAGTTATTTTAATCACACCACAGATTGATGTATGTGACATATGTCGCCCTGACATTACATTGCATCTTCAGGAAGTGTTTGGGAATAAAGGCTGTACTACAACATAGTTCTGTAACTTAATTAACTTTTAACTATCAATGGATGGACAGTTGATGTATAAATGCTCTCGGCCTTGGACTGTTTCAAATGTCTGCTTTCTTGTGCCATTTAATTTAGCTGTTACTCATATATTTAGGAGCATACAGACTTTGTGTAATGAGCAGTGTGACAGTCAATTGTCTTGAAGTTTAAAGAAACTAGTCCATACCCATTGAGTACAGCATACTATACCATGACTTAGTCATACCAAACATTGGTCCACAGGGGGAGCCACAGCGATCGGTCGCATTTTAGCCATTTTGAAGCATTTTTCTGTTGTTATAGCGCCACCCAGTTGCCAATTAGAGTTAAATTTCTCCAGTCACCTTGAGGCGTCCTGTTCTACATATCTACCACGTTTAGTAAAAATCCATATGGCGGTT
>NC_065520.1:15623701-15630611 GCF_006386435.1 Epinephelus moara
AGAGTTTTCGTCATTATATAGTAAGATATTTGCATATCATTAAAGGTATGTATTTGACAAGAACAAGCTTAAAGGATTTCTGGGACATTAAGTCTTCAGAATCCTTCTTGTTAATTCTTTAAGGGGCTGTCAATAGGCAGTTTCCTTGTGTAGTTTTAAATTAAATAAGCTTTACTTTGGCTCACTGTTGTTGCCCACGCTGTGTAAATGTTGTGTGGACTGAGTGCAGATGTGAATCACAAGCTGTGGCAAGGTAGTGTTTATTCCGTAACACAAAGGTCACCTTTGGATTCTCTGAGGGGGTGTGAATTTGGAACGTGTGTGAGTCCCACATCATTTCAGTTCATTAACAGGCTCTGATTCACATGTACATTTCATGTCGTAGCTTTTCTGTGACACTGATGACTTTTATTTGTTAAAAGTAAAGGAGTATGGTCACAAGTATTATGGCAGCTATCAGACTGGGTCCCAACAAAAGAGAGGACTCAGTAGCAGGACTCAAAAACACAAGGACTTTAATGGAGGTCGGCGAACAGAAAAACAGTTCCCAGAACTCTGGGTATGAACGGCTTGAACATGTGCTCCAAACTACAGAGACAAACTGGCACAGACAAACGGCAGCAGGTGGACTAAATACACAAGGGAGAAGGGGTAACGAGGGACAGGTGAGACCAATCAGGGCGGGGCAGGTAATCACACAGGGGCAGGAAGTGAAGTGTCTGAACAGGAGACAAGGGTAAGTGTCAGAATAAAACAGGAAATACTAACAAATCTCCTAAATTTGGCTCCTTTGAGACTTAAAGTACATATCCTGACATATTCTCAAAGCAGTTGGATTCCCTGCTTCCTCCATCTTGTGAAAACCGGCAGTGAAGGCGGCTGTTACAAGGACGACACGTTCGGCATTTACCGCCACTCTCGAGACGTGTTTATCAATACACCACTTGTGCCCAAAATCATTGTGCCAGCCACGTAAATTATTGATGTCTGGGCAGGATCGGCCTCATTTCAGAGGCCTCAGAGATACTTTAAACTGATGATGACTCAATTTGGTGGCCCGGCCCAGGTCAAGGCACACAGCTCAATATGTCAATACCACAGACAGTGCTGAACAGCACGTGCATAGCAAGCACACATGCACTTGTGCCTCACACACACACACAGGGCAAATGCAGTATGCTGTGACTCATACTCTCTCACATTAACAAATATTGGGGCTCATGCAGGAAGCATTACACGAACAAGTTTCCTCTTAATGTTGTTCATATCCTCGATTTGTTCTTGTTTTGTTCGTACATTTGTTGAACATTATTACTCATTGCAACTGATAATTCTCTCGGTAACATACATATGTGTAAAAAGCCAGCCCGTCCTTATTCTGAACTCGTCTGAAATACCATCGCTTTCTAAGTGATTTTGGTGTCAGACACAGACACAAAAAGGCACCTTTCACATCGGAATGATACGCCGTGAAACGTGCATTGCGTCAGTAACAATGTGATATAAAGAGCTGGAAAGTCTATTGAGGGCAGGCAGGAGGGATGCTGGTTTTGTGGCCTAAACCTGACCACATGTTTTTGTTATCGATACCTTACCACATGTTTTTGTTGCCTAAATCTAACGACATACTTTTGTTGCCAAATTCACACTGCATACTTTTGTTGCCTAAATCCAGCCACATACTTTTTTTTTTGCCTAAATCTAACCACATACTTTTGTTGCCAAAACCTAACCAGGTTTTTGTTGCCCAAACCTTACCACATGCTTTTGTTGCCTAAATCTAACAACATACTTTTGTTGCCAAATTCACACTGCATACTTTTGTTGCCTAAATCTAGCCACATACTTTTTTTTTTGCCTAAATCTAACCACATACTTTTGTTGCCAAAACCTAACCAGGTTTTTGTTGCCTAAACCTAACCACATACTTTTGTTGCCTAAACCAACCATGTTTTTGTTGCCCAAACCTAACCACATACTTTTGTTGCCTAAACCAACCATGTTTTTGTTGCCCAAACCTTACCACATGCTTTTGTTGCCTAAATCTAACCATGTTTTTTTTTTGCCCAAAACCTTACCACATGTTTTTGTTGCCTAAATCTAGCCACATACTTTTTTTTTTGCCTAAATCTAACTTCATACTTGGGTTGCCTAAATCTAACGACAAACTTTTGTTGCCGAAACCCAACCATGTTTTTGTTGCCCAAACCTAACCACATACTTTTATTGCCTGAAGTTAACTACATGCTTTTGTTGCTTGACCCTAACCATGTGCGCTTGTTGCCTAAATCTAACTGAAAACTTCTGCTGCCTAAATTTAGCCACGTATTTTTGTTGCCCAAACATAAATACGTGCTTTGGTTGCCTAAATCCCACCACGTACTTATGTTGACTAAACCTAACCATGTTTTTGTTGCCTTAATCTAACTGCAAACTTCTGCTGCCTAAATCTAGCCACGTAGTTTTGTTGCCTAAATTTAAATACTTGCTTTGGTTGCCTAAATCTAACCACATACTTTTGTTGCCGAAACTTAACCACGTGCTTTTGTTGCCTAAATCTAACCATATGCTTTTGTTGCCTAAATCTAATGACATACTTTTGTTGCCCAATTCTAACCACATACTTTTGTTGCCTAAATCTAGTCACATACTTTTGTAGCCTAAATCTAAATACGTGCTTTGGTTGCCTAAATCTAACCATGTAGTTTTGTTGCCTTAACCTAATCATGTGCTTTTGTTACCTAAACGTTACCACATGCTTTTGTTGCCTAAATCTAACCCCACACTTTTGTTGCCTAAATCTAACCCCACACTTTTGTTGCCTAAATCTAACCACATACTTTTGTTGCCTAAATCTAACCACGTACCTTTGTTGCCTAAATTTAAATACTTGCTTTGGTTGCCTAAATAAAACCACATATTTCTGTTGCCTAAACCTAACCATGTGCTTTTGGTTGAAAACGTTGAAATGTTGAAACATGGTGTTTTACTCACGTTGTAAGATGATTTTGAGAAAGACTGTCTGCATCTAATGAGCAGAAGCTGTGTATTTCCTGTGAAAACAGAAGTGTATTTTGAAAAGAAGCAAAGCATGTAAGAAGTGTGAATTGACACAGAGACCCTGAATGTCAACCATAGATGCAGGAGCACACCTAGCATCATATCGTAGATGTGAAAGACACAACGGCGATATCTGACAAGTAGGGACGAGAACATGTTGAAAAAAGTGTTGCTGTATTCTGCCAAGATAAATACTGCTTACTGCAGTTACTGAGACTTCCCGAATGTCAGTGAACATGTTATAGATGCTGTGAAACCTGTCAGTTATCTCAGCTACTGATGATTTGTGTGATGTGGCATCCCTGTGATTGGCAGAGAGTCAGGATGTGTGTATGCTGATGTGTGTGTGTGTGTGTGTGCCTGTGTGACCTGGGTGTAGTCTATAAACAGGAGTCAAAGCCAGAGGCTAGATCAGAGAGCAAACTGTGAAAATGTCAGATTTGTTGTTTTGCTGTTGGCTACAGCCCACACTAGCCTCTGTACTGCTCACTAATAAATTGCTAGCAGAACCAGTTGGGGTTAGCGACTGCACATAGTGACGTTCCAACCTTAAATGTATGCACATATTATAAGTGACTTCCTCTAACTACTATATAAGGGCAGGTGTATGCAAAGACTCTGGCATATGCCTGAGAAATGGAAAGATGCAACCAAAAAAAAAGCTGTAGTGAAATACTACAGTATTAAATACAGGTTTTACAGACTGTGTGAATAGGCACCATATCCTCAAGTCCGACCCTCAACACCAGCATTCCTCAAGAGCTGCAAGCTCAATTCGCTCCTGTACTCCCTGTTCACGTGCAAATCAACCCAGTGTTACTTTGAAATCGTCAAATACCGGCGCTTGGTCGGGGACTTCCGCCACCAGACACTGACAAACAAATCCGTTTTTTCACACCAATGAAGGTTAAGGGGGTGGAAGTCCGAGTAGGGTCAGTGTGTGCGAAGGTGGATGGGTCCAACAACCGCCAACTTTCACCCGGGAGGCTGGTGTTTGCTTCGCTTAAGACTGTAAAGCCAAACCGGGGCGAAATTTAACCACGTGTGTTTGTTGTCGAAGGAATCTTCTTGTCTTTCGGCTGCTCCCTTCAGGGGTTGCCACAATCTCCCTTGATGGTCGTCCAATTTCCACCAGCACCACGCTGGTCAACAGCACCGCAGGCAGTCACTGTTAACCCGACCCTCGACCGATCCGGTATGGCAGACGTTTGTTATCCACGTCATTGTTTTGGCACAAGTTTTGCGCCGGATGCCCTTCCTGACGCAACCCTCACCATTTATCCAGGCTTGGGACCGGCATCAGGAGTAGGCAAAAAGTGCCCCCCAATGGCTGTTTTTTTGTTGTCGAAGGAATAAGATGTCGATTTGCAGCATTGTACCGACATAGTGCTTTTATTTTGAAAGAGACTGTATGCAAACTGTACATTTCCGAAAACAGTAGTGTATTTTGAAGTTGACCCAACGTCCTAGAACATCAACAACCAACACACCCAGGGTACCTTGGACGTCCTATATCGATGTGGAAAGTCCATGACCAAAGGTTGCATGGCCATTGACAGCTCAACTGAACTCAACAGGCCTATATTTGGGACAGGCGTTTAATTCCTTTCACACAAAACTGTTCAGTGTTTAGTGATGTCCAAATGAAGCTTCATGAACCACCAGTTGTATTTGCTGAACCCACTAGATGGCGCTCTTGGTGTAATGAAAAAGGCTCAAGGGATGGCAGTGCAGTTTGGTTTCAACTAGCAACGGCCAAATGAAGCTTCATGAACAATTTACTTTATTTTTTGGGTCCACTCTGGCACTCTTTGTCCAGCAAAGGATTGAAACCAAACTGCATTGCCATCCCTTGAGCCTTTTTCATTACACCAAGAGCGCCATCTAATGGGTTCAGCAAATACAATGGGTGGTTCATGAGGCTTCATTTGGCCATCACTAGATTACAGCACCCAACATACCGACACACACCATTTTATCCTGTTAAAACAATACTCACAACTTAGATTTATTTTTATGAAAAACCCTTTTTGATTCTTTTGATCCGAGGACCCTTACAGACTTATGAATGCGAGAGTAATCAAAGGAATGGACACATAGTTTGACTTCAAGACCACTTCAGAAGTAGGGAGTCACTACCTTTTGTTTTATCTCTCTTGTTTATAATGCCGGTAAATCTCAGTTCATTACTCTTTGAAGGGTGTGGGCGATTAATTCGGACTAGGCTTTTAATTGAAGTTTTACGTTAATTTAAAGAAGATGCATGAGTGCAGACTGAGAGTGTTTGTATTCGTCTTTAGTCCATTAGTTGGAAGCATGACCCTCTGTCCTGACACTGAGGGGACTGGTTGTGGCAGCTGTGTAGCATACAAAGTTTTTTTTGAGTGCCTGTAATTAAATTCAAGCGTTACCAAATCTATTAGGAGCTACTGTTAGCTAAGGTACCACAGCTCCTGTTTAAATGCATGACTCGTGCTTTAATGTATGACTCAAAGCATGATGTATGACACTGACTGCTCTGGCTTAATATTAAAAAATGACTAATGATTACCTCACACTTGACACACTATAATTCACAGTCAAACCATAACCTATACGCTAATCAACATGTCCTTAAATATGCTCTTATTAGCCATCTGCAGCAGAGTGGCACGTTTCATATTAATTGTATAAAAAGCAGAATCAGGAGCTGTCAGGGAGACTTTGGTCAATTTAATTGGCTGAGAAGTATCCTGCTTTAAGAAGCACCATACACGCTAGTAAATGATGTGCTAGCTATCATTTGTTACAACTTGATTTGGGAAAACATGACAGCCCCAGTCTCTATTATCATCGGTGATGTATGATCGCTGTGACATCATCAGGGTTATGTCCTCAGCTAGAGCTCCTCTAGAGCCAAAGAAGACATTATAAAAGTGCCAAGAAAACAGTCTCACCACATGGTCTATTTTTGTAGCTGTGCTTGGCCCTACTTTGCTTTAACAGTGCCACTGTACTGTATAGACTGTTTCAAGGTGTCTTTCGGTTGCAAGAAAACAGCGTCATTGTTCTACTTAGACTTCCAGGCCAACCTCCATGTAAACTTTAGTCCTGCTGAACTGAAATACACACCGTGGGAGATGGCACAATAAGTTGTAGGACTTTGCTGCTCAATGGGAGGTTGTTACCTTTGACATTGCAGTAGCAGAAGGAAAGAACTGGACACCGTCAGGAAAAATGACATGAAAATGACAAGATGCTCCTCTCTCCCTCTGTAGACTGTTGGCTAGCGATCATTAGCGACGTTAGCTAGCGATTGTAAGCTTGACTGCTTACTTACGGACCAGTACGTTCTTTTGACCGCTGCAATCCACACTTTGAGCTGGTTTGTTTCTTAAGGGAAGTTTGTACCTTCTTGAAGGTCCCAAAACAAATTTGTCCATTTCCCACAGTGTGTATTTCAGCTCAGGATGACTGAAGTTCACTTTTCCGTCTGCTGTTTTCAAGCAGTAGTGGTTGGTCTAGAGGTCTAAGTGGAACAATGATGCTTCCGAGCAAATGAAAGACGCTTTGAAACAGGCTATAGACTGTATGCGCAGCTCATTTACAATCAGCTTACCATAGAACTATGGTTCTAATTAATAACTGCAAGAATAGCACTTCCATTTTGAGATAAAAACACTGAAGATCTCTTGTCTTTGTAAAAATTCCTGTTGTCATATATCTTACTATATAATGACTCTGTCTTTGTGTGTGTCTGTTCCACGTTTTTCTCCTCACTGACTTGGTCAATCCATGTGAAATTTGGCACAGTGGTAGAGGGTCATGGGAGGATGCGAATGAAGCAATATTACATCAATTGGCCAAAGGG
>NC_065520.1:15630651-15728316 GCF_006386435.1 Epinephelus moara
ATTTAACTCTAATTGGCAACTGGGTGGCGCTATAACAACAGAAAAATGCTTCAAAATGGCTAAAATGCGACCGATCGCTGTGGCTCCCCCTGTGGACCAATGTTGTTGTTTTTTTTCTAATTTTTGGTATGACTAAGTCATGGTATGGTATGCTGCTGCAACAAGGGCTAGCCGCACCTTTCCCGTGTGAGCTACCAGTGCGCCCCACTTTTAAGTCAATACAACATATAAACACTTTAACTATCCGCCTTTCAACGTGCTACCTCAACTACTAATGTACAGTTTTAACTATCTATGGTACTACTGTACTTTCAATAAAGCAATCGTACTATCAAATTCACAAAAACTCTGTCTGAATACATTGCTCTTCTTAATGGGTTCAGTTGACTATTTAATCTGCAATTTCCTATGACCTGCATCCCAAACACACACCATGTGAAACTGTACGTCGGCAACTGTGCACTCAATGGGTATGGACTAGTTCTCAATAATACAGGAAGTACTTCATTTTAAACATCAGCTTTCTTTGACTGATCACCAGAAATCTATTCTTTGAGTGAACTACTTTACAAAAAACATGTATATGTAAATAATGTATGGTGCGTAGGGGGTAGTGGGCCATTAAAGGCTAAAAAATGGAGCAATAGGTGGTAACTCTGCTGTTCATGTCATGTTGACAATAATGATCTCGAAATAGCAACACAGCAGTATATACTTACAGGACCTGCTAGTCTTCACATGTAGTCCATTAAGTTGTGTATTTACCTTTTAACGTCAAAAGATGTTTGATGGAAGTACTGGCACTCAACGTTAATGTTGCTAGGATCTGTATTTGGTTTACTGTCAGGTTTTGCCATTTGTGCAAGTCCAGTTTCTATGGTGATTCTCTCAATATTCCGTCAGTCATTGAGAATATTAGTCAAGATATGAAAATACACCTGCTGTTTATTTCTTTTATTTTTATTTTATTTGTGAACCCCAGACCTCAAAGTTGCTCATGCCCATCTGTCAGGCTCACACATCTGATGAAGGAAAGTGACGCACCTGCCAAAATAAGAGAGTTTAACTGAGAACACGACAACACGAGGGATGCTTCAGTAGCTGCAGTCGATTTTATCAAGCAAATCTTTTGATTCCTGTAGGTCCCATTTTAAGTATTCCCTTTGATGACTTCTTTTATATCTTCCTTCATTACATTCACCCTCATATAAGCTTCTCACATCTCCAGTGGGCATGTAATTATCCACGAATCCAGGGGGAAAATAGCCTCCATGCAATATGGGCATCTTAACGTTGTGAATATTTGTCTCATCCATTTTCTAATTCAAAGAGTCAGACGTCCCTTTGGAATTCCCACCTCTCATCTCTCATGCCTTTACACGCTCTTTGCACAGTTTTTTTTCGCCCATTAAGTTTACAGCTGGCTGTGTTGCTGGCAACAATCTCAACAGAGGATGAGGGGAGTGAAATCAGAGGGGACCGGCACAACAAATCCCAAAGTGCAGAAATGAAGATTAATGATTGCCTGACCCGCCGGAGCCTGAAATCAGGATTGAAACTCCAAAAAATGTCTTTCAAAGAAAAAAAAGAGCTCCAGAGACATTCCGTCCAAATTTACTTAAGCGCCTGTTTGCGCATATCTGGTATTAAGTTGAGAGATAATGTTTCAGCGGTCACCTGTGGGAGATTAATTTTGCAACATGATTAATTATGTAAACAGTGTTATCAGTGTGAGATGCTTACAGATCGCTGCAGCCGGACATTTGGATTCTGTCAGCATCCCCTTGTTTACCCTCATTAATGGAGAGGCAGCGTCCAGCAACAAGGTTGTTGGAGGTTGCAGCTCCTCTGTGGGCGCTGATACGGGGCAGCTGAACGGGCCTCATACATATTCTGCATTTCACCATTAAACAAAGTTGTAATCATGAAATGAAAACAAAGAGCTATTTTATGTGGTTTTTGACCTTGTCAGTTTATAACGAGAGTGAATCAGTATCACTGTCACCTGAGAGGAGGATGTGTCCAGGCACTTGGACGACCTTTCGTACACATTATACTATACTTGCAAGTCCTTAATGGAAAATCCCAGGTGTTTTCCAAAGATGTTTTCTAAAAAGCACCTACAGTAATTGTGATGCTGTCACAACAAATGTGTCGTTCAGCTCAAATGATCTGGTGTGTTCCTTCTCGGTGTCAACGTCATCAGGTGGCGTCAGCTTGGAACGCAAAGACAGCGGTGATGTGATATGCTGCCGGTTGGTCGGATAGCATCTGTCGTGGCACTATGACACGTGGACAAGCGGCATCGGTTCATAACCTGGTCAAATGGCACAATAAAAGGAGCTGGAATTTCCCTACAGGGAAGATGGGAGTTGTGGTGGATTGGTTAAACAAACCACGCTGCTCTCACAAATTTTTATTTTCCTGTGAACATCAATGCACCTGAATTCGTATATCCCACATAATTTGAAAGGCTGTGATCTCATGACCATTGTGCTGACGGCAGTGAACAAGGAAGCAGTCCTGAGCATATGTAAGGAGGCAGGTTGGGGTGGTGGATGGGTCCCAATAACCAGGCTTTCACCCAGGACTTTTCCCTGGAGTCACATGTTTGGATCTGCGTGAACTCTGAGTTACTTTACATCCTCACTATGTTTCTTTTTATTAAACTTAACCTCAGTAACTTTTATTGCCTAAACCTAACCTCCGTTTTCAGTTTCCTCCGTGGGGTGGCTGAGCTCAGCCTTAGAGATAGGGTGAGGAGCTCGGACATCTGGCAGGAGCTCGGAGTAGAGCCGCTGCTCCTTCGCATTGAAAGGGGTCAGTTAAGGTGGTCTGGGCATCTGATCAGGATCCTCCTGGGCGCTTCCTGCTGGAGGTGTTTCGGGCAAGTCCCACTGGTAGGAGGCCCTGGGGCAGACCCAGAACACACTGGAGGGATTATATCTCATCTGGCCTGGGAACTTCCTCCCCAGGAGGAGCTGGAGAGCGTTGCTGGGGAGAGGGATGTCTGGGGTGCTTTGCTCGGTCTGCTACCCCTGCGACTGGCCCCGGATAAGTGGATGACAATGGATGGATGCATCCTGCATATACAGCCCAACTGGTTAACATGGGCAATGAAAGAACGCAGGCAGTGCCTCAGGGAAAATCACTGTGTTTCGCAGCACTTTCACTAACAGCATGAATCCGGCATGAGACAGCTCCTAGCCTCGCATCACCAGGCTCTTCACATAAAGTAAAGAGCCTGGTTTCTATTCACTCTGAATTTTGTCTGGATTCTGATTCCGGTCTAGAGAGCGGATGCGGAATTCACCAAAGTAAAAGTGTTCACCAAAGTAAAACTTTAAATTCTGGCGCACCATTGATTTGGGGTGATGAGGGGTGTAAGAAAATCGATTAACTTAATGGCTTGGGGCTTTTCTTGTAAATTATATTCTTTAAATTAAAGTTTCACCGCATTTTTATTAGCTTGGTGTTTTTATTTTGACAGAAAGGCGCATCCATCGAATTCTGGATCCTGTCTTACTCGCCCTGGTTCTGGTTCCTTACCAAAACGGCCACTAACGGCCCCAGACTAGACAGCTCCATAAGGATGGTCTCGGTCATGTTGCAATCCCCGGGGCTAAAAAATTAAGCCAACACCGAAGTGCCAAAACCTGCATTTCTTCTCATGGCCACTTGAGGCTGGCTCCAAGAGCAAGTCAATCCCTATAGATCCCCATGTTAAAATGCCCAACTTTACAGCAGAGTACCAAATAAAACCGGATTCTTCTACTGCTATTTTGAGTGATTATGTATTTGATCATAAATAAGAAAGTGATCTTCTTAGCAATCTGTATGGTAGTGATGGCCAAATGAAGCTTCATGAACCACCTTGTATTTGCTGAACCCACTAGATGGCGCTCTTGGTGTAATGAAAAAGGCTCAAGGGATGGCAATGCAGTTTGGTTTCAACCTTTTGTTGAACAAAGAGTGCCAGAGTGGACCCAAAAAATAAAGACAATGGTTCATGAAGCTTCATTTGGCCATCACTACTGTATGGGTCATCTTTTTTGGTCCTCCTTCTACCTGTTGCTCATTATTTATGACAGCTAAGGTTCAGTTCCATCCTGGACTAATAATGCTCATAAGGAGTTATTTCTTGGTGAGCTCTTGGTGCCACTAGAGAACATAAATAATTACACTGGGTTCAGTAAAGTGCAGCGTGACCTGCTGTCATTCAGCAGAATTACATTTCCCTCTGTGGATCCATGTAGTGATGACGATGCAGGATGATACAGACACTCTAGAATCATCGGTATGTGTAGTTCATACATTTTTTATTTGCAACATGCTTACAGCAAAGTATTCTGAGGTCAGCCGAGATATATAAAGGTTTCTAATGTTTTGATAAGAGTTTAGATCAGAAGAATTATTTCAAGTTTGAATGTAAATAAATCATGACAATGACTGCAGACCTAAATCTGACATCCTCAGATCATCTGATGAGCGATCAGATGCGGAATGATTCATCCATCCACTCAGTCACTGTTTAAGGCCGTGCAACCGTGACGACCACATGACACAGAGACAATAATGTCATCGTCACAGGGCACATATCTACACATCCTGCCACTCATCTGCCTTGATCATTTGTCAGATGTCACAGCAGCAGTCAGAGCTTCACAGGACAGGAAGCACTCTGCACTGTACTGATGACTGCAGCACTGCAGGCTGGACTGCGCAGCATTAATAACACGTCAAGTCAACATTCAAACGCTGATAATGAGTGCTTTGTTATGTGACAGTTAACTGCTACTGTGCTGTAGTGTTAGGATTAGCATTAAAGACAAACACTATTATGGTAAGTGGGAGGACATGCTGGTTCCCCACTGTAACCACCCATTTCAGTTTTAATGCTGGCGACAGCTGTGACTGGAGGCAAAATGTCAATAAAACTTAAAAAAACAAACAAAAAAACCCACAATTTTTCTTTTTGTTTAACTTATTTATTTAAAATTTGGCACTACTCGGATACCTGATTAGATTTTGGTGGTCGAAGGACAAGGACCTTGCATCCATTCTTGTGCATGCGATATCTCAAGAACACCATGAGGGAATTTCTTCAAATTTGGCACAAACGTGCACTTTGAATCAAGGATGAACTCATTATATTTTGGTGCTTAAAGGACAAGGTCCCTCTGATCTTGTATCCCTTTCATGCTTTTGAATGTGATACCTCAAGAACACCATCAGGGAATTTCTTCAAATTTGGCACAAACGTGCACTTTGAGTCAAGGATGAACTGATTATATTTCAATGCTCAAAGGACACGGTCCCTCTGACCTTGCATCTCTGTAATGAATTTGAACGCGATATCTCAAGAACATCAAAATGGAATTTGGATGATGAACTGATTAGATTTTGGTGGTCAGAGGACAAGGTCACTCTCACCTTGCATCCTTCTCATCTCGTGAATGCAATATCTCAAGGACACTAGGGCCCGACCGATACGTATTTTTTGGGGCCGATGCCGATTCTGATATTAAGGAATAAAAAAATCCGATAACCAATATATCAGCCGTTTCAATTTTTACGTTTTTCAATTTAAAAAACCCCGAAATACCTGCTTTTGATGGCTTAAATATAATTCAAACACTCGTTACAAAGATATAAATTGAAGGAAGAACATTTTACTATTTTCACATACTTTTATTATCAGAAATTGTGTGGAACAAGCAGCATATGAACAATTTGAACATAAAATAAATCAAAAATATGATGTGCAAAAAGGCAGTAAGCCTCTGGGAAATAAAATAATCATGCAAAGTCTATATGAATGAAGACATTCACATGTATGTTCACAGTACCAGAGTTCTTATTATTGCCAATTTAACAGAGGTAGGTTATAGTGCAAAAAGTAACACAAGGACATCATTTCTAAGTAAAACACCATATTCCCTGCATTTTATTAGTGATGAAAATATAAGGGTTAACATCGGCGTCAATTGGCCAGCTTTTGGCTGATTGCCGATTATTCTCTAATGGCTATAATCGGCCAATTAAATTGGCCGGCCGATAAATCGGTCGGGCCCTAAAGGACACCCTCAGGGATTTTCTTCAACTTTGGCACAAACAGCTACTTTGAGTCAAAGATGAACTGATAAGATTTTGGTGGTCAAGAACAAGGCCACTCTGACCTTGAATCCCTCTCATTCTCTTGAACGTGATATCTCAAGAACACCTTGAGGGAATTTCTTCAGATTTGGCACAAATATCCACTTGAACTCAATACGGAACTGATTCGATTTTGTTGGTCAATAGACAAGGTCTCTCTCACCTTGCTTTCATCTAGTAGTGTTTTTTACAAACTTGACTCATTCGTGAGTCACTTGCGGTCCATTCACAATAGACCCGTGACTTTTGGACCGCGACTCATTAGTTGGGAACCACTGGATTAGATTTTGGTGGTCAAAGGTCAAGGTCACTATGACTTAATGTTCAAATCACAAATCACAATTTGCCTCAGAGGGCTTTACAGCATACGACATCCCTCTGTCCTTTGGACCCTCACAGCTGATAAGGAAAAACTCCCTAAAAAAACCCTTTAACAGGGGAAAAAAATGGTAGAAATCCCTCTTCCAGGACGGACAGATGTGTAATAGATGTCGTATGCAACTGTAAGGCGGTAATTCTAGTTTTTAATGACATTGTTTATGGATAATATAATTATGTAGGTTATGCTTAAGACCATCATTTCCATTAATTCAAAATTTCTTTTTGAGTAATCTGTTGTTTACTTGTCAGGTGTGAAGATGGTGTGGCAGATGGCTCGAAATCAAGATGTCCCTGCCGCTTACCAAAGTCTGATTATTACAGTTTGTTTTCCTTATTAAAACCTCTCGAAACTGTGTCCTGACTGTCCATCTGCCAACATCCAGATGCGAGAAGAGAGCCTTTCCAGCAGCAAGTGGACCTTTCTGCCAAGAGTTTTCACCTTTCAGGATGCGTACTGCACACTCTAACCTTCTGATCGGTGGATGTTGTTGGGGGCATATGGTGCTCTTGGTCCTCATACAGTATCCGTAATGCAGTGTAAGGGACTTCCATCTGTAAATTGTTCATTTAACTCCATGGTGTCTCATCCCCTTCATCATATATGTTATCAGAGAGTGAAAAAGAACTCAAAATCTCTATACTCTACTCAGCTATAAACTGTGGATGTTTTTTTCTCAGTGAGTAGACACTTGGGCAGCAGATTAGTAGTAGAAATAAGTGCAGAAAACAACAACAAATGATGCATGCTCTCAGACGCTGAGAATTTCAGAGAGTCTGCTAGAGTCTGTGAGGTGTGAGGCTACGGGGCCTGGCCAGATACACACACGAGGGACAGAGGAAGAGAAAAAACAGAGTGGTCTAAAAGGTTTCCTTGGGCAAAAAAACAACGAAGGACACAAGATGGAGGAGGAAGTTGTACAAATATCACATCCAGAGCCATTTGACTTCTAAAATATGTCAGAAAGGCCAAGATGCAAAATGGGTAAGATGATTTAAGATAGGAAAAGCCTTAGTTTTGCAAATGACTGATAATGATTGATGATGATGATTTTTTTTATTTATTTAACGTAGTTAGAGACGTAGACACAGACATTTCAGTTTTCCGTCCTAGGCTCTTGTGTCTATTTAGCAAGTCTTGGTGGCGCTTTTTATGGGTGCTTTGGGCAGTGGTGGCATGTAGCTGCCAGTCACTCATAAGGAAATCTGCTCACCTGTCTGTAAACTCTCCTTCTGCCAACTCCCAGCTAGCTAGATGTCGGAACAGGTCAGGGAATGTGAGGTGCTGTCCTGTTCCTGCTGTGGAGGCAGCTGCAGATTGGTGCTGTCGGTGTTTGGGAGGAGCGACCATGTAGCCGTCTTGAGGTCAGGACGTGTGGACAGTTAAATCATTACGCAACCAGAAACCATGAATCAAGCAGCAGCCGACAATGTAAGAAGATGCAATAACATCCTAAATCACGGTGCACAGGTTAAAGGAGCTGCTTGACAGGGTAGTGGTTGGCACTAGTGACGTCCAAATGAAGCTTCATGAACCAGCTTTCATCACACTGCTCTTGGTGTGATGAAAAAGGCTCAAGGGATGACAATGCAGTTTGGTTTCAACCCTTTGTTGAACCAAGAGTGCCAGAGTGGACCCAGAAAATAAAGACAATGGTTTATGAAGCTTCATTTGGCCATTGCTAGTTGAAACCAAACTGCATTGCCATTCCTTGAGCCTTTTTCATTACACCAAGAGCGCCATCTAGTGGGTTCAGCAAATACAACTAGTGGTTCATGAAGCTTCACTTGGCCATCACTACATTTAACTCACTAATCGAAACAAACATTGACTATTCAGAGGAAGTAAAAGTCGTAACAAGGTTTCCGTAGGTGAACTTGCGGAAGGATGACTGCGGGTTGTCTGGCAAGAGAAGGAGAGGAAAACAAACACGAATGACCATCTTTTCTACTGATGATTCAGAGAGTTTGTCTGTCAGCCACTGAAAACTGTCTACAGAGAATGGTCAGGACTTTTATTCCTGGAGTCCTTAAGGCCCAAAATAACTTCTCTCTGAGCAATTCACAGCAGACTCGCTGTCTTAACAACTTCATCCTCCCCTATGATCAAAAAAAAAGGTTGCAAAGACACATATAAGTACTGAGATTAGGGAAACTGAACTGCTATTCTTCCATCCTACTCGATTTTGAAGTCCCTATATTTATTTTCTAACCTCTCCCAACTACCTTAGAAGAGACGTTAGCTGCTCGGTGTCGTCAAATTAAAATATGAGAAATGCTGCGGCTCTGTTTGTTTTTATGCAGAGTAAAATGAATGTATCATTTGCTCAAACAAATATAATGAATAAATGGTCTCTTAATCTCCTAAACACTCAATAAGCAAATTAATTCTTTAGAAAAATAAATAATCATTCTTTCTTTCAAAAAGTACATTTTAATTGCTCTAAAATCTCAGATGTTCTTGTTTTTTCTTACTGGTATATAAGCAAATAAGCTGAGCATGATAGCACCATTAAGATATGAAGAAAGACACAGAGACATAAAGCTGGAGGCAGTGTGTGTGTTTGTGTATACGTGGTCGGGGTGGAGGTAAGGCATTGTCGGATATCGCTCTGTACCCTTACAATGCAGTGTAAATGTGTTGCAAACAACAGGGTGCTGCGGATCACTGGTCATAAGCGGTGGCAGTAATGGGGTCCTGGGTGCTGTGTTGTTCAAATTGGGCTCAGCTCTCAGTAAATACATGGATCCTACTCACAGATATGGAGGTGGAGGAACATACTAAGGGAACATTTTCTAAGCAGCAAGACATATCCTCACTTCTGTGAAATGCACTCACCGGCAACATTATTAGGTACAACTTGCTGGGCTGGATCCCCTTTTGCCCTTAGACCTTCCTTAACTCTTTGTGGTGTAGATTCAGTGAGGTGCTGGTGCTGGTTTTCGATGACTGGAGCTTTTTAACATACCTGGATGCTGAGATGTCAGACTAGGAAATATGGTCCAAACAAAATAAGGAACAATAAAAGAGCAGAAAAAGAAGAGCATTGTTTTATTAATGTTAAACATGATGATAAATCAGGAGTTCTACCTTCCTCTCTTTTATTTGAAACCCCTTTGCTTCCCGAAGCATCAAAGTGATGCGGATGATAAAAGGTTGAAAGCCGTGAATCATGATAATCATCGAGTATGTGAAGCACATAAATGCTTTCAGATTCAGTGTAAACCTTGATCTCGCTGCACTCCACCTCCACAGCGAAGACAAAACATTCAAATGGCTGAAGGACCTTGAGGATAAACTGAGAATGTGACCCGTGTTGAGTCGTGACTGTCCTCAGGAAGTTTGCCATCAATCTTGATTATTTCACAGCATGGAGGGATCATGTTTGGACATTGAACTCACTGGATTGAAATGGAGCAGGAAATGTTACAAATTGCACAATGCGTTTCAAAGGTATTGTCGGCTGTCTGTCTGCATCAGTTCGTCTTTGTCAATTTGCATGCACCTCTAAGATGGTCCCTAACTTTAGCTTGTTTTTTTTGTTTTTTTGGGTCTAATCTTAAGTCCCAAAAGGTTTTCAAAGGCACTAATATCAAATCATGAGGTTAAAAAACTCCCAGTCAGCATCAAGCCAACATTTATCCAACCCTGCAAATATTCAAATATTTCAATTCGGACACACTGCGTCTCCGGTATAGTTCTATAAGACATGTCATAACTTTTGTTGTGATCTGGGGCTATTAGGAATTTAAAACTAGAACTACTTCCTCACAGTTGAATGCCTCCACAAACAACTCAAGTTGCCCTTACAGTTTCCATCCTTGTCCGTGAAAACAGATTCCAGCACAGAAGATCTATACAGTCAGCACAGTTTCAAGGTGGGCACCCAACAGAAGTGTCGTCAATCCAGTACCTGAGTTATGACATTGAGTAAAGTTGACCTATTGTGTGAAATGTTGTAATAATTTCTGTATGAATTCTTGATTTATGGCCATAAACTTGTTTTTTTTTAGGTCACAGTGAGCTTTGACCTTCAACTGCTAAATTCAAATTAATATACTGAGTCAAAGTGGACATTTGTGCCACATTTAAATAAATTCCTTGAGATTCCTCAAGATTCCTTCTTGAGATATCACATTCACCAGAGTAAGACAGGCACAAGGTCACAGTGACCTTTGATGGACAGACTCTAATCAGTTCATTGTTGAGTCCAAGTAGACGTTTGTGCCAAATCGGAAAAAAATAAGAAATTCAAAGTTTTCTTAAGATATTGGATTCACAAGAATAAGATAGAAGAGGTCAAAGTGACCTTGACCTTCACCTCTGTGACCACAAAAATTTAATTAAGTCATTACTGAGTCCATGAGGAAGTTTGTGCCAATTTGGAAGAAATTCCCGCAAGGCATTCTTGAGATATTACGTTGACAAGAATGGGACATATGGATGGACAATATAGTGTAGATGACCTGACATGACTCTGAGCAAATTTGGTAATGTGAGGAGGAGCAATTGTTTCCAGAACTGATTATCAAACTACAGGAAACACTAGCTTAAGTGACGGGAAGTACCTACAGAACCATCAATGCTTGGTTGACATACACTATAAACTGTCCTGGTGTACCAATTCTATAGCTTTCTCTTGAAATAAAAACACCCTCAAATGTGCTACTCTATGTCTGAGTCTCTTTTATTTTAAGTCTTGTTTATGCTACAACAACAACAACTCAAAAACATAATGCTTATGGATATGGCTGTCGCGACTACAGAGGCGTAAAAATGACTTGACTCCAGGGGAACCATTCCACGTTACAGTTCAGATCTGACTCTGTCACCGCTGAGTCACACTCACCTGAATAACTATGACCCTGTAATAACTTTAGATTTCAGGTTATTGAGTCTCAAATGAAGTTAGGTCATGTGAAAAATGCAGGAGACGTAATAATCACTATCAGCCCATTCTGCCTCTTGAGATTCCAGCTCTGGACAAAAGGCCCAGCAGTGGCAATAATGGATTCATTTTGTGCTCCAGGAGTGAGGACTGAAAATTGTGCTCTGCCGTCTATTGGTGCGACCACCTCAATGACTACATCATTCAGGCTGTAGCCTCTGTGAGCTTCACTGTTTGCCGAAGAGTTCACTGAACTGAGCCCATTAAACCGGAGGGGAAACACCATCAAGAATAAAGCAAGCTGCTGTCAGGCTGCTCTCTTTAAAGTAATTCAGTTAGGCTAATACGGTACATTTGGAATCAAGGTGACAGGTTGTATCTTTTTTTTACACATTTATAAAGGTTGTATTCCTCCAGCAGAGTTTTTCACAGGTTTAAAGGATAATTACGAGCACACACAAGCTCAAAATCTCAAACTTCAAGACCCTTAATAAATACTTAAAACTGGATAGGAGTTGAACCCAGGTTCACTGTGACCTCTGACTCCGGGCCTGCGTCCACATAACATTTATTTTTCTGCAGCAGAATCCAGCACTTCATAAAAAAAACACTTCCAGGATTTGTTTAATAATGGGCTCCACATGGGTATGTTTCTATGACAAAAATATCTGGCCACTAACAATAGCTAATGTAATGCTACATCAACAGAGAGTTGACGACACTCCAACATATTCTCACTCTGACCTCATCACACATCGACGCTTGGTTAGTTCCAAGCATAGTGCCTAAAAACTATAAGATGGATTGGACCCCCCCTCTCATTTGTTCTTTGTTTTTTTGTTTGGTTGGTTTCTGTGTTTTTTCCCCATTTTTGTTTGTTTTTGTTTTACTTTCTTTTGTTCTGTTTTGTTTTTTGGGGATTTTATTTAACCTTATTGTATTTCGTTGAATATAAATAATTTACGGAGGTATATGACTGAAAAAAGTGTATAAAAATGCAATGAAATTGGAAATATTGTTTATGCTTATGAAGAAGATGAAAGAAACATTGCAATAAAGTATAAAAAAAAAGAGAGAAATCAAAAACCAGAGTTTACACCCATGCGGGACTTTCCCCAGGTGACTGGCGCATGGAAGCGTATGATCTTTGAGTCACTTTAAGGTTTGTTTTAACCATTCCTAAACCTAACCACAGTAACTTTCAACACATTCTCATCTCAAGTCATCACATATTGGCGCTTTGTCAGTGGACTTTCATGTCTATCTATTACACACTAGGTATCTTCCTACATCTGTTGTTGACGTTCTAGATTGCTGCAACCAACGCTGAGATGTCAACCAAAGCGCAAGGTTAGGTTTAGGCAACAAAAGTACGTGGTTAGGTTTGGAGGAAAACATCATGGTTTGGCTCTACGTTCATACAGGAAGTGAACACCGAGCTCCTGAAAGTCCAGCATTTGTTGGACCCATTCACAACAGTGGGGATTGCTCTAAGACTGCAAGGGAAGCTCAGCTTCCCCTAAAATGTCAAAAAATAAGTGGTCAAATATGTACTGTTGTGTTTACATTTCATTGACTAAATATGCGCTAGAACGCGTTCAACTTTTGTTCAGAATCAGCTACTTATCACAGGTCACTGACGCAACTTTCTTCTCATTCATTCCCGTAGCGTCACAGTGCATTAAACAGTGGAAGCTCAGCGTCCAAAGACTTCAATGGGGAAGCATAGAGTGGGTTGTTCTACTGCAGCGAAACTAGACAGTCATTGGATAAATGCTCGGTTTTGTCCCGCCCATCGGACGTTCAGCGTCTCTGGGGGTCTATGGGGCAGTGGGCTGGCCTTGGCTGGCCTGAATGCTGGGCTTCTGCATGATGATTGGATGATCTGTCTGAGGCTGAATCCCTTTTTGATTGACAGCGAAATGAGCGAATCAGCGATCTTGAAATATAAACCACCACCAAAGCATTTTTCAAGTTTCATTCCGTTGTTCCGAGCTGATCTGGAGACTTTTCCAATCCTCTTAGTGACTTTTTCTTTGTTAAAAACGACTAGCGACAAATCTAGCATCTTTTTCTGGTGTTATTGGAGACTGTGCTCGTGTTTGGAAACTCTGACTTCGGTCGCTCTGCAGTTACTGTCCCCAACAAGCAGCGGGTGCTGCTGTGAGCCGCTCCACCGTCCCAAAGCACTCACAGGCGGTCACACTAGCCTCGCGCAGCAGCCCCAGCTAGCGAGCGAGCTAGCAAGCTGCACATAATGGCAGATTTTGAATATTGTCGACCGGATTTTGGCGAAGCCATTTGATAGTCTTCCTTACGAGGAGAAACCTAGAGTTAAACAGCAGGGCAGATCAACACCTCAGATTGATTTGGTGCAAAGGGTGGGGAAAAGTAACAGGTCTTTTCACCCATCTGAAAATCTTTGAGGTGTGTTTTGCTGTGGTTCTATGGCATGAGTGTGGTTGAAAAACAGCTTCAGTTAAATGCTCCTTTTATAAGTTACTGCCTCGCTACAATATGACAACTTTTCTGATGTAAACTTAAAGTGAGCTTCCCCTGTTTGAAAGACCAGCAGCTGCCACTGATTCACAACCCCTCCTGCCCGCCCTATAGGGACTTTCTGGCTACTTACAATACTTCATTACAGGCAATGTGGCACACTTGCGCGGTCCAGTGGCATATCATCGTACTGTGAAAGGTTCCATTCAGCCGTAGCACAAACTGACGCCACCCACTGTATCATATCACCAGGAAAGGTGGCTTTTAGCGTCAGCGTCTGACACCAAAATCAGTGACATAGAAGTGGTATTTAACGACTTCTGAATGAGAACAGGCTGTAAGTAAGCCCAACCTAACCTCTTTAATTTTTCGTCACTTAATTATAAGGACATAACAGCATTTGTGAGCCGCTAATTCACAGGATATCACACAAACCGTTGTATGAATTCATTGAATTTTTAACACCAGAGTTGCAGTCTCCAAGCTGTATTATTTTTCCCTTTGTCCTCGACACAATTCACATCACTCCCCTCATCTGACTCTAAGTACGACATCCTTTTGTGTTTATTCTCCCAAATGTCAGACTGTTCTCTCACGACCTTGGTTCCTCACCGAGACTTCACCACACTGCATGGGGAGAATCACAAACAGATCTAGAAAGTTTGAACTGTTCAGAGATGGTATAAAAACATCATTATGAAAACGCTGTGCCAAAATACATTTATTTGACATCGCTGATCAAAAGGTTATGCTTGAAGTGTGGAGTGTGCCACTGAGGGTTCACATTATATAAATAAATAGTTCAATGGTGTTCTGTGCTTTAATTATCTATCATCTGTTACACCAACTAAACTACCTGTCTCCGTATCTGTATTCGGATACAAGACTGGAAGTGGGCATAGTTTAATCTTTGAAATATGGACCTTTGTTTAGGGAGTTTTCTGTTTGTGTCCCTTGTTTCATGTTTAGCTCATATTTAATCTGCTTCCTGTTTTACTTTGTAGGCTCTCTCCTCATGTGCCATGTCTGGTTTTACTTCCTGTCTTTGTGTGTTTTCCCACCTGTTTTCTGCCACACCTGTCTCGTTAGTCCTTCCCTGTTCCCTGAGTCTTCCCTTCACACCTGTAGTCCTTCCCTGTTCCCTGAGTCTTCCCTTCACACCTGTTCTGTGTTAGTCATGTTCACTCCTTTTGCTCATGTCTTCCTTCTCCAACTGTGACATGTATTTTTCACCCAATAAAACTACTATAAATAAAATACAGTAAAATAAATAATGAAAATAACAGACATAAATGAAAACTTGGCACTTTTTTGGACGTTAGAACATGATCATGTTCTGCAAATACCACGTTCCTTCTTAATACTGTTCTCTGTTTCTCTGGCTCTTTTCTCAGCCCTTGTTGACTCTGTTTCTCTAGTGTCCTCTGCAGATACACTAAATATATATACAGGGTGTTTCTCAAAGTCAGAGGCAAGGCAAGAGTCCTTCCTATCATTCAGTGAACACACATTGGAGCAGGCTAACGAGTGTCCCCAGGTGTGCGTCGTTAACCCTCAGCAGCCTGAGGAGGTTTCAGGGTACTGTGATCATTTAGTATTGTCAGAATCACGTGACTTTTACGGAGAATATATTTCTGGATCATATTTAAGTGGAGTAATGAAGACAACAGCTGAAAAAAGGGGTAGTCAAATGAGTGATGCTTTGACCTGCAGGATATTCTAATGTGTCTACTCTGGCCGTTCTTACCACGATTCCCTCGAAATATACACCAACTGAAATCAATACTGATACATGTGTTTGTACACACTCGGTCCGTGTACTTCACGGCCATTTTTGTTTTGAAATGACCAAACGAAAAAGGAAAAAAACGATCCGTTTCCATGACCAAACGAAAAAGGAAAAAAACGATCCGTTTCCCGTTTTTTATTTGATAATAAAGAAAAGAAAAATGGAAAACGAATTGTTATCTATTATCCGTTATTTGATTTATTTTGGGAATTTAAAAAAAAACCCTGCGGTAAACTCCTTTCTCTATTTTTTGTTCGTTTCTTCTCTGTGACGAGTAAGTTGCATTCATGTGGTGTCGGAATAATCGGAAAATTGATATCCGACTGGGAAAATACACATGAATAATCGGAAAATTGATATCCGACTGGGAAAATACACATGAACGCCCGCAGATGTCGGAAAAACAGCTTGAAGATAATTTTGGAACAGGAGTTGCCAACTTGACTGAAATTGACGTCACTTTCACAGAAAACTGCTGGATGAAAAGGAACCTTTGGTCCATGATAATAAAACTTTTTATTAATTCACGTATTGCGTATCATTTTTTGCGGACATGTAATGTGTAATGTGGTATGCCGTTAGTTGCTGTCCATGTAGAGTGAAATGTGGTATGCCGTTAGTTGCTGTCCATGTAGAGTGACCTAGATTATTTAGAAAAGTTATTTATTAGCATAACATGTCAGATAAAGCAATATTCTAGTAGTTATAGGAAATGTACATGCTCTGTATGTACATTACATACACCACATGAATGCAACTTACTGGTCACAGAGAAGAAACAAACAAAAAATAGAGAAAGGAGTTTCCCACAGGGTTTTTTTAAATTCCCAAATTAAATCGGATAACGGATAACGGATAATGGATAATGATTCGTATTCCGTTTTTCTTTCTCTCTTCTTTATTATCAAATAAAAAATGGGAGACGGATCGTTTCTTTCCTTTTTAGTTTGGTCATTTCAAAACAAAAAACGGATAATGGTTGATTTTCTATGTTTCAATTTGTTATTTCGAAACGAAAAACGAATGGCCGCAAAGTACATGGACCGACCTCACTACCCATTCTGAGTTTTACAAGCAGCATCCATTGTCTTAAAACCTGTGAAAAATCTGCAGAGTTCATCACAATAGGCAAAAGTGCCGATGTTTGCCCTGGTGGGCCATTTCTACTGCAGAGTTCAAAGGGTTGAACTTGAAAAAACAAATTATCTAAGGAACTTGATTCATGTGAATACTTTGTGATGTCATGTTGACTTCTGGCACACTTGTACTAACCTGTACTAAAATTGGAATACACAAGAAATACACCTATTCATGATAATAGATGGTTAAAAGTTTTCTTTTTTATGCAAACAGTGCAAAAAAAATTCAGTTTTATAGATGAACTTTATTATTTCCAAAACAGCGTCCTGATTGTGAGCCTCAGTTGCAGCTCTGATTGAGTCTGATTGTGATTATGAAATAGGAAAGATTCATCACATCAGATAAACTTAGATTTGCACATTTATCACTTAACTAATTAAACGCAATCAAAACCAGTTAAACTTCTGATTAGGCTGCTCTGAGTCATAAACATTTGGCAAACGGGACCGTTTGAAGCTGTCCTAGAAACTATCCTTCAAAGCTCTGCCAGAGTTTTCCCCCTTCGACAGGGAGGTCAAAGGTCATGCTGGACACAAAGCAGCAGTCTGCAGCTTGGAGGGACTCGGAGGTTTGGTGATGGACACAAAGCACGGTGGATAGCTGACAGCAGACATACCGGGGAGGCTTTCCATTGAATGAGCAGCTGGCACACTTGTGCTGGAAGTGTGTATAGGATTGGGTCAAACATACTTCACAAGTAACTGTCTCTTGAAATGATATTACACATACGCAAATCATCCCTGCATGAGCGTGTGCTAGAGATTTTTGCCTTGACTGCATGTTTTAATTGGATTGATTGTAAGTGTTATTACTTCTCAATGCTGTATATGTCAGTAAGCTGTTGTGCTTTCAATGTTCAGCAGGTAATATTTACCATGTACACCTTCTTACTTTAAAAAATGAGTTGATTTGACATTTGTCTTTTCATTTCTTGAATTAAACTACAAAATTATACAAGTAACAGGGTTGACACCTCAGTAACAGGGTTGACACCTCAGTAACAGGGTTGAAAACAGTTACCATACTGCTAGTTTAAGTTGCAGCTTTGGGTGTAATGGCGATAATGGGACATTCATAAACCTTTAATTCAACATGACTAATCAAAGAATATTTTGGAGACATATTTATTGAGAGGTTTTAGCATTTTTTAAAACATGACGGATATTGATCCATTGAACATGTTTGGCCTGCTCCGAAAGTTGCATCATTTTCTGGGAGTGAAATCAGCTTCCTTTTGTGAACATGCTGGTGAAAAGACAAATAAGTGTCCTCTTATTTTCATGATTTTTCTTAGAGTTATATAATGTTTGACAGAGGGGGACGAGCTTATTGTGTCAGCCCTGTTTCCACAAAAGGACACGTTAAAAAGATATTAGAAATTTTTAATGTACATAAATAACATGATTTAAGCCTCTAATGAATGCACACCATGTGGTCTCATGACCTTCACCACATGGCTAGTAATGGCTGCCAAGAACATTTTTCGTCAACCCTGTTACCATTTTAGTGTAACAGGGTTAACAAAAGTATGGTTTTGCGAGCACATGAAAATATACTTTCCTTACTAATAGCATTTATACGGAAGCATATTGCATTCACTTGACAAATAAAAAAAGCCCTGTTTTTCTGAGTAATTTTTTCTGTTTTTCGTGCTATTTTTTTCTGTTTTTCGGGTTATTTTTTTCCGTTTTTTTTGTGGGTTTTTTTTCTGTTTTTCGTGGTAATTTTTTTTTCCTGAACGAGGAGACGAGATACATCAAAATCTCACGAGAAGCTCCCACCTGGCACCTGCAAGTGACCCCTGCATCCATGGTGACTCCTATGGATGTATTTTGCATTCGTCCTCCTGCTCCTAGACAATTTCAACTATGGGATCAATAAGGGTAAGGCACGTAATTAGTTACACACAGGGTATGATAATCTAGCTATGTTTTTGACTGCATCCTTCTAGTGTAGGCCTGTCGCTCAGTGTAACAGGTTAGGTTAGTAACAGGTTGTAACAACGTTAGCTGACAAATTTGTGATGAGTAACAATGTCCAGCATGATGGAAAAAAACTGTTAGCTTAACGTTATCTGACAACTGAAATCGTGCCCTTACACGTTTGTCAGCTAACATTGTTACAACCTGTTACTACATGTTGTGGACCAAGTGCACAATTTTTTCAATTTCCCTCTCAGCTAGCGACAAAACTTGTAAAACCATCTATATAATGTAAATACTATTGGTAAGGAAAGTATATTTTCATGTACTCGCAAAACCGTACTTTTGTTAACCCTGTTACGCTAGAATGGCAACAGGGTTGACGAAAAATGTTCTTGGCAGCCATTACTAGCCATGTGGTGAAGGTCATGAGACCACATGGTGTGCATTCATTAGAGGCTTAAATCATGTTATTTATGTACATTAAAAATTTCTAACACATATCTTTTTAACGTGTCCTTTTGTGGAAACAGGGCTGACACAATAAGGCTTTGTTGTGGGCTTGTTTCTAAAGTGGAGTTGCTTATTTGGGCTTGCTCTCTAAACATCACCTTCCTCTATATATATCCGTCTAATAAGTTATTTAAACGCATGATAGTCGCTTCTTTTGAGCTTGTTTCCATAGCCCTGGTTGCTTGTTTCTCTCCCAAGATCTGGCAACACTGACAAGCCGGCAAGCAACAACAATAATGGCGGCGTCCACAAGATCACGGGGGAGCGCGTTGTGTTTGGACCCAGACCCTGGAGGCAGATCTGATTCAACACTGGGAAGAATATCCATGCCTTTACGATGTGACGTCTCCAGGTTTGGTGACGTCACCGCGTTATCTGGGGCTCTGTCAGCGAGGGCTCGGTGGAGAAATCTTGTGGTGTGCACACACAGGTCGTAACGCAGTTGGCGAGACTCCCACTGACAGAAACACATGTCTCCAGGTATGAACATTCAAAAGATTACGATAGTCTCCGCGACGCAAAATCAGGGTGAAAATCGTGTAATGTGAACTAGGCTTAAAGCTGATGAGAATATCATCGGCTGCCACAGTCTACAGCCAATAGCCATGTTTCCATCAGCCTGTTTAGATGCGCATCTAGAAGTATCGCATCGGAAAATTATGATGGAAACGCCGAAATTCGAATTAAAATTCCCTGATTCGCACAAACTAAAATACGCTCACTTTAGCAGGGTTTTGGTTGATTTGAAAAAATGTTGATTCGCACAACAGGGGATGGAAACAGTTATGTTTGAATTACGTCTGGCGTAGCGCACCTCTCTCCATGGTGATATCCACACTCCGGGTTGGGAAGGCGGTAATGCATTTACAAGCTGGTTGCCAACCGCCAGAAAACATAGAAGAATGCGAGACTTGTTTTGTTTCTGGTTCTGCGGAAAACTTGTGCGAGTTCGTAGTTTTCACCAAAGTCCGTACATTTAATGGAAACACACAGGATTCATATTTCTTTTAATGCGCATTTTCCAATGATTCAAATCACTTTTGGATGGAAACATAGCTACTGAGCCAGAATAGACCCTGCAAGGAACTTTCTTATAGTTGCATGTTGGCTCTACGCAGAGCCATCACCGTAGCCTAAACAAGTGGCCCAAGCCATTGTGAGCATTGGGATTTGTGCAGTGGTGTCACTGTGTCACTCTGCAGTTACACCTCCAAAACAGGGGTACGGCGTAGGGTATGTGTCTATGCAGAGCCTACGCCAAAGGTATGGTCTTGATTCCAGGCAGAAGTAAAAATCCTGCTTGAGTCGCCTAGGAATATGCGCCTCCAGCTGATTGATCAACAGTGCATTGCCAGATGACACAAAGTTGACACAAGCCAGCATTTTATTTGTTTTCTTTTTCCTGAATTTGTCTGCGTTTGCACCCCTGCTGTATCAACGCAGTGATCTTACTTAAAAAATTGTGGGGGCTGCATCTTTTCACACAGCACTAACGCTGGTCTGAATGTGGCCTCAGGCCTCCAGTATGTCCCAACATGATTTGTCTGAAGCAGTTAAGTCATCACACAAATTGAATTGTTCCCCCAATACTTCCTTCTGCTCCGCCCTTTAACTCAATTTAAGGTTTTGTTCACTTATTCGTCAGGGCAACATAACACGAGGCATCAAGTGACAGTAATTTAATTTCCCTTTATAATACACCATGTTGAATAATATTAGGATTTAAACAACCACTTTCCAACCTCTGCAGAAGTTTTTATTGCTGAACAGATAGTTGACAGGGGGCAGAAAAAGCCCAAAATCAAACCTACTGCAAGTATGACTGAAGCTTCTCATGCAAATTTTATGGTAATGTAATTCCCCACAAGCTTACTATGTGGCCTGGTAAGGTAGCCAGCTCCACTGTGTCTTGAACTAGCTGCTTTTTACAATAAATGCAGAAGCAAACTGCAGTCCTGTGTGCAGAATAAATACCAGCAGAATTGCAGTTAACAGGGAATACTTAGTCCCTCTGCTCCTCATCTATCATGCAAAATGTGCTGACCGCTTGCTTCTTAGATACAGGGTCTTCTGCACAGAGAGCCCTCCAGTCCTCTACCCCTCTCTTCATCCCTCCCTCCGTCCTCCGGGTAATAAACTGAAAATAAAAAATCCGGCTGTGCTGGGGAAGTGGCCAGGCTCATCCAAACACTCATAAATAAATGACTGTCACCATTTTGAACTCCACCAGCACTGGCTGAGCAGGACAGACTGTTTGTGGTCTCTACATCACAATCTGCATCTGATATTATGTTTCTCGCTGCCAAATGCTGGTGTGAGCCGCTATTACCTCTGTGTCGTGCCACTTGGCTTTGTTTGAAGTATAATGTGCTCCCCTGAGGATAACTCGATTGTGACTCCACAGAAATCCGCTCTAATGACTCACTGGGACCACGCGTGCAGAGGTAAATGGCCATGAAATGGTGCCATTAAGCTGGGGGTGGAAGTGAGCTGAGGATAGTGTCATCAAGAGAGGAGGACATTTGGCTTGAACACACACGCCATGCATGCTTTCATAGGTCTGTTGTCTTCACACTATGGGGGTTAAACGCACCATATGGTCAAGAGAGGAGGATGTGTACATTCAGTCAGGCCATTCCTATACTAACCATGCTACTAGCCATGCTAGTGGTGTAGCTTAAAGGATCGGATGAAATATATACTGAATAAAACTCTTGACAACGCTTTTGTTGTTGCTCCCATTTTTCAAAGATCTCAGACTTTTTATGCACTCAGTTTATCCCTCTCAAATTTTGGTCACATATTTGTTAAATGTGTTTGTGAGTACTTCTCCATTTCCAAGATAATCCATCTGTCCGACAAGTTTCAACACAAATATCCATCCATCCATTCGTGGGGGTAGCAGACCGAGCAAAGCACCCCAGACATCCCTCTCCCCAGCAACGCTCTTCAGCTCCTCCTGGGGAGGGAGTTCCCAGGACAGATGAGATATGTAATCTCTCCAGCATGTTCTGGGTCTGCCCCGGGGCCTCCTACCAGTGGGACGTGCCTAGAACACCTTCAATGGGAGGCGCCCAGGAGGATCCTGATCAGATGCCCGAAACACCTCAACTGACCCCAGGAGGATCCTGATCAGATGCCCGAAACACCTCAACTGACCCCTTTCAACGCAAAGGAGCAGTGGCTCTACTCCGAACTCCCTCCAGATGTCCGAAATCCTTACCCTATCTGTAAGGCTGAGCCCAGACATCCCTCAAAGGAAACTAATTTCGGCCGCTTGTATCTGCGTTCTCATTCTTTTGGACACTACCCAGAGTTCATGACCATAGGTGAGGGTTGGGACGTAGATGGACCAAAAGCTTCTCCTTCCACGAGACATTCCCAGTTCACCCTCACAACATGTTTGGGTCTGCCATGTTCCCCTGAACTCTGTGAACTCTGGTGATCTTCTGCCTTTTCATCTAGCATTTACGGAATAATCAAAGTCATTTTCAGAGCTCTGTCAGGTAAATGCGAATATATATTCCCACTTATCTTTTGAATTCGTCTCTGCAAAAGGACGATGTCCTTTCGTACACCGCCTGGTCTGTGTCCTTAACCCGCCTCAGTGTAAAACGTTAATCATGCTTTTATTGCCGTCTCATTAAAACTGAGCTGGAGAATACACAGATGAGGAGACGTCTTTCCTGGTGCAAAGACAAAGGGCACAATGCCTGCTGTCATTCTCCCAGCACAACCATAAAGTCTTTCATTATGGAAATGAACTTATTATGGGATTCTGCTCGTGTTGTTTTGAGAAAAGGGCAGGAAATAGAGTTATTATGACTTGCTGGTTGTCATACTGGTGACCCGAGTTAAGGCAAAGGATTATTGTGAATTTTTGTGGAGGAGCTGCTTCCCCCACCCCCGTGTCTTTCTGACTCCCCCTCATAGTAAAGGGCAGGAGCTCCCTGCAGCTCCCCCACATGCCTCCAGGTGATATTATACTGCAGTCGGGGCAGATGTCACAAATAAGAATTGTGTCTGATAGTGATGATAGTTCCCACGATTGCCACCTTACCATGAGCCCATTAGTAGTCTGGCATGCCTGTTGTTATTTGGCTGTAGCGGGTTGTTTACAGCAGTAAGCACTGATTGCCAGAACAGGTGCTGCAATGGTTTCTGCTGGCTCCCGGCCATCAGACATCCAAAATGTGCTGAGAAGTGTGTGAGTTTGGCTGAACAGATGTCCCCCATTTTTGAGCACAGTCACTGGATCTTTGTGCTGGAACTTTCCCAGAAAATATCCACAAATTTACTTCGGTTTCTGCTGTTTACAGTTTCTAACAACCACGCACGACTCAAAGCCCTGTCTCTGTGAGACGCTAAATCCCCCTGGAGCCAGTGGGAGAGAGGCAGCATGTAATGTATTAGATGTATTTACCAGAAATTCATAGCGAGGTAGATAGACTGGTGTATAGACCAATAGACAGATTGATAAATTGCAAAGCAAATAGCATCTTCAAATCCTGTGCTATTTGCATGTTTCAATTCGGTAATATTAATAGGTCTGGTGCAAAATTGGCTGCTTCAATCAAATGAGCCTCACCTCAAAAACAGTCCTTTCATAAAGACCAGCACTAAAAGCAACATGCAGTTACAATGAAATTATTAGCACCTTCAGAAAGTTGTAGGTATTAAGGTGCGGACACACCAAACCAACATCAAAGACCTAGCGGCGACGAAAGCCAACTGTTGCGTCGTCTACGTTGCCTCATGTCGCCCTGTGTCAGTTACATTTGAACACACAACACAGACTACATCCGACGGCCAACTGGCACGTACGTTCTACGCCTGCGTGAGAGGAAATAACGCAAAAAGGGAAACCGGTAGTCCGAGGAATGCATGAGGTAAACAAAGTAGCAGAGTCCTGTCAGCCGAGGGGTTTCCTATCTGTGCAGCTGAGCACCGCAGCACCTCCACAGACTATTACATCCAGACGGTCCCGGTGTTTCCTCTTCAGGCTCCACTTCACTCAGCTGCCTGATAAACCCGCTGCTTCTTCCCACTTTAAACTGAATAACAAACCAGGGCTCAGTGCTCCGGTTGGATCCAAACGGAGAGCCGGGGCTAGCTCAGAGGCTAGCGGAGGCTAACTGGCTGTGCTTCCCTCCCGTCATGCTGCAGCTAATGCTCCGCTAGCCGCTCCCAGCTAGCTCCGGTTTGTTATTCAGGTTAAAGTGGGAAGAAGCAGCGGGTCTGTGGGCAGCTGAGTGAAGTGGAGCCTGAGGAGGAAGCACCTGTTAGCCCTGGTTTCACTACAGACAGATTCACTCGCTACAGGGGCGAGGAAATAAAACCTGAACAGCCAATCAGAGTGATCTCTCTCACCGACAAACTCCGCCGCTGATTCAACATGCTCAATGGGCCAAAAAGCCGCTGACACCACCGCTGAAGTGCCGGTGGTGCGGGACACACCGCAAAAACTAGGGCAACAGACGCTCACCGACGGCCCGACTTTGGTAGACAGGTGTCAGGGCCTTTATGGCAGCGGCACTCCCCAGCAGGACAATGCACCATGCCACACTACAAAAACTGCTCAGGAATGGTCCAAGGATGGTGACAAAGAGCTCAAGGCGTCAATCTGGCTTCAAAATTTCCCAGATCTCAATCTGATCAAATACCTGTCCGACGTGCTGGTACCTCACCTCACAACCCACAGGACTTCAAAGATCTGAAGCCAATGCCCTGGTGCCAGACACCAAGGGACACCCTCCAGAGGTCCTGTGTTCATGCCTCGACAGGTCAGATCCAAGTCTGGTCCAAGGAGCACCCACTGTGGATCGGGGGTACCTCTGGGGTAACAGCACGTCCCTCGAATGTTCGATCAGGTTGAGATCTTGGGTATTTGGAGGTCAGGTCAACACCTTGAGCTCTTTGTCTCATTCCTTGGGTCATGCCTGAGCAGTTTTTGTGATGTGGCATGGGGCCGCTGCCATCGATTATAGCCGTCGCCATCAGGGTGTTTGTGTTGTCTGCAACAGAGTTCGGGTAGGTGGAGAATGTCAAGCAGCATCCACATGAATGCCAGGACCCAAGGTTTCCCAGCAGTGTGTTGGCGGACCTGTGGGTTTTTTCCCACCTGCTGCTAACTTGTCAGAGAAGCTGCTGTTTTGTTTCCTGTGTATGTTATTCACAGAACACGGTTCATGGTCAAGAATAGGATTTTAAATAAGGCTTTTCTCCACTTTCCCCAATTGACACCTCTCCTCTAGTTGTGGTTGTTCTTGCTTTGTTTCAATTGTTTTTGAACACATTTCAAACAGCGCTGTGAGCCGCTGTGAGCCCTGTATTTGCATCAGCAGCGGATGGCCTCATTAGCTGATGTTGAGAGGATCCTCCACACTGTTGCAGTTTCAGCACATGTTGACGGTTACCAGAAATACACAGCATGAGCAGACACTGAGCATGTCTGCACGTGAAGCATATCTGATCGTTCTCCCCATGAATAAATATATTCATGATGCACTAGACTGGAGTGTCTTGGTTTTTAACCGAAGTCATGGCGCCATCATTTCTACCTCTTCTTGCATTTTCAAGCTTGGCCTCTTGAGCTCCCATAAAAACGGCAACAGTGAGATTATTTATAGGCCTGAATATTAAGTCTGAGGTCTCTCTTTTCCTGTAAGTCAGTGGCTCAGCATTTTACTGACAGTTATACACTGCGACAAATGTAAAGATGGCTGCCTGCGAGGTGAGAACTGTATTTCAGCCCTGTGGAGGAGGATGCATACACAAACTCATGTAAATAGCTAATCTGTTCTGATTTTGCACTGAACTGTGCAGTCCAGTATGTTTCGACGATAAAGCTAGACCTTGAACTTAAACCTTAAAGGTTGCTTATGTTTTTGAGAGACATAGTTTGCACTACTGATGTCCAAATGAAGCTTCATGAAGCAGCAGTTGTATTTGCTGAACCCACTAGATGGCGCTCTTGGTGTAATGAAAAAGGCTCAAGGGATGGCAATGCAGTTTGGTTTCAACCCTTTGTTGAACAAAGGGTGTTCGCGCTAGGCGAGCAACTCCACTGGAATGACTAGCCGCCATCTTAGCATCAGGTACCTCGTTATTACTATACATCTATGGGCTCAACCATAGACTGCATAAATAGAGGATGTAGCTATATCACCCATTGGTTTGTGGATTCCCGTTTAGAAGTCTCGAGTTTGGCATGTTAGCCATCGTCATCTTGATTTTTTGGAGCCAGAAGTAGTGATGTCCAAATGAAGCTTCATGAAGCACCAGTTGTATTTGCTGAACCCACTATATGGCGCTCTTGGTGTAATGAAAAAGGCTCAAGGGATGGCAGTGCAGTTTGGTTTCAACCCTTTGTTGAACAAAGAGTGCCAGAGTGGACCCAAAAAATAAAGAAAATGGCTCATGAAGCTTCATTTGGCCATCGCTAGTTGAAACCAAACTGCACTGCCATCCCTTGAGCCTTTTTCATTACACCAAGAGCGCCATCTAGTGGGTTCAGCAAATACAACTGCTGCTTCATGAAGCTTCATTTGGACATCACTAGTTTGCACGACATGTAATATCGAGCAATGACGTTATTACGAAAGACGGATCATGCAAACAATGATCTCCTGCAGACACTACGGGCAAATTGCCTGAGAAATTTCAGCGTAATTTCAGTGAAATACAAAGTTTGTAACGCATTTAAATTGAGGTATAAGGAAATGTCATGATAACAGGGAGGACAGAGGCCTTAGATGCAAAAAGAACAAATGCTTAGCTATTATGTTTTGTATTTTAGATCAATATATATACAGGATTACGCAAGCAACAATCTCCAGTGGCCATTACGGGAAAATTACTGGGGACATTTCGGCATAATTCCACTGTGGTGTTAATGCTTTGAACAAAATTACTCTGGCTTTTCTATTGAGAGCAGTCTTGACTCACCTCCTTAGCCCATGATTTATTCAGTGTCAGCTTGGTAAATCACTCACATCAAACATCTTCCATATTCACCATAATATTTTTCAAGCCATTAACGTCACACCGTCTCCACAGATATGTATGTACCTGCGCTGTATCTTCATAAATCCTGAATGAATCGCACGTCTAATGCATATTCATGTTTTTAATATATTCATCTGATTATTCGTGGCAAGTGGGGAGCAAGGTTGTATCCGAGTGTCAGCACATTATTTTACCTCTCGCAGAGAAACATGTCCCCAGTTAACATGACGCCACTGCAAGGTCACATGCAAGTCTAACACTCCTTATTAATTACAAGGCCTGTGCATTAACATACACTAAATAGATTGTAACTTTGAGGAGCCCAGTGTTTACAGAAACAGCTCCACACTTTGCTCTCTGTGTAGGTCATATTTTAAAGATGCTATTAATCTTCTTTTTAATTATGGATATAATGCCATTATATAAAGCTGGATTAGATGCACAGATTGATCTTTTTTTTTCTTCTACTGTATATATCTGCTGACAGTGTGTGGGCTTGTATAATTATGAGGAAGCAGAGGAGGAGGAGGGGGAGGTGGATTTGTAAGCAGGCACACATCCTAAAGCTGCCTCATACAAGGATGATGTCTTCATCTGTGCATGACTCGGGGTCTCAACTGAACAGAGAGCCTCTGTTACAAATGCGACTAATTGACTTCCGTTAATCATTCCTCTTTTACGAGTAGCAATTATAGAATATGTTATTAGATGGTGTAGGTGGCTTGCAGCAACACCTTCAAAATAAAGTCTAAGCATGCCTTTGATCTGATAGTATCATGTAATGAGGGCTCAGCACAATGGTCCAGTGTAACGTGCACATTCAACATGTTAAACAGCATGAAAATAACATCTACTGCACTGTGGGAGGGACAAACTACAACATACGTATAACACCAGGGTCATGTGTCTGACTGAGATGGCACTAACAAGCTTGGCGACACTTGTTCCAGGGCTGTCACACTACATAGCAATGGCTTCACAAGCACTGGAAAAAGCATTCTGATTCTCCCAGAAAAGTAGCAATGTCGTACGGTAAAAAAGAAAGTGACAAGTTCTTCCTGCCTCAAACCCACAAGAAGAGCACAGAGAAAAGAAAATCTGCCATGTGGAATAAACAAAACTATTCTAATTTTGCATTTATGTCGGGCTAACACATCTTCACGCTGGGTCATTGACTTTCCACATCTAAACATGACGTGCAAGGTACCCTGGGTGCATTGGTGATCGATGTTCTGCGACGCCATGTCAAAGGAAATGTACAGTTTGCATACAGTCTCTTTCAAAATAAAGGTATTACATTGGTACAGCATCACAAATTGATGGGCCATGTAAAGTGAACACTAGTGATGGCCAAATGAAGCTTCATGAAGCACCAGTTGTATTTGCTGAACCCACTCGATGGCGCTCTTGGTGTAATAAAAAGGCTCAAGGGATGGCAATGCAGTTTGGTTTCAACTAGTGATGGCCAAATGAAGCTTCATGAAGCAGCAGTTGCATTTGCTGAACCCACTAGATGGCACTCTTGGTGTAATGAGAAAGGCTCAAGGGATGTTAATGCAGTTTGGTTTCAACTAGTAATGGCCAAATGAAGCTTCATGAACCATTTTCGTTATTTTTTGGGTCCACCCTGGCACTCTTTGTTCAACAAAGGGTTGAAACCAAACTGCATTGCCATCCCTTGAGCCTTTTTCATTACACCAAGAGCGCCATCTAGTGGGTTCAGTAAATACAACTGCTGCTTCATGAAGCTTCATTTGGCCATCACTACTTCTGGCTCCAAAAAATCAAGATGACGATGGCTAAAATGCCAAACTCAAGACTTCTAAACTGGAATCCACAAACCCATGGGTGATATAGCTACATCCGCTATTTATGCAGTCTATGGTTGAGCCCATAGATGTACAGTAATAACGAGGTACCTGATGCTAAGATGGCGGCTAGTCATTCCAGTGGAGTTGCTCGCCTAGCGCAAACACCGAAAAAAAGCCCACTGAATATGCGCAGCAGTGTTTCTCCTGCTGGCCCCGCCCCTAATTTCCTGCTTGGCTTATACACTTAACATTGCCATTGTATACATTATATGTATGCCATATACATTATGATGATGTCATAGATTTTAAAATTGCTTTTGTCAACTCAAGGAAAACTTTACAAATATAAAACCTCCATGGTTTGTAGTTAGCAGTCTGCAGTTTGAGGTGTCGTGTCAATAGTTTTACATTGATGGTCTATGGGGAAAATGCTTTTTCGGCCACAGGGGGATTTAAAATGCTCATGGTTATAGGTTTGGCTATTAAGACAGTGATTTGTATGACACAGGTCTGTCATGTTATGCTCCACTACTGAAACAAAGAAAATGCTTCTTCTTGATCGAGACTCACAACAAATGAGAGGCAACACAGTCAACGACAGCGTTGTTATGTGCTAAGTGGCAACTTATGAGCGTAGTTTGCCAGCAAAAAAAGAAGAGATTACAGAAATATAGAATGGAATGGGAAAAATGTTTAGCAATGGTTTGGTTGTGTGAGTAGGAATGTGTAAAAGGCCAACGCCAACTGCTCCGTCTGCCACCTGTTTTTCTTTTCTTTTCTTTTTTTTCCCATTAGTCACATAGGAATTTATGATATCAAACAACACGCATCAGTAGAAAATAGAAAATCATAGGGCGAGCGAGAGGCTGCTGAGGACACATGGAGAGGGAGCACTGTCAAAGTTCCTCGTCCGCCAGGCTGATATGATATGTATAATAACCATGATGATTTTGCATTATAAAGCATGACTCATGATGACTCAGCTTCTCTAACAGCACAGCAACGCTTGTCCTCATAGAAATATGAAGTTTAAAAAAAAAAATCTGAAACAACATCTGAATACAGTTACATAAATAAACTTTTACGTAACTGTCATTGGTCATAGGTTGTACTGGTCTGCAAGCCCGCACAGTGGAGACTGAAATGATGAAGGTGGTTGACAGGAAGCTGGCCATACCTAAGAAAACCAAAATTTGCCATCTCATTGAGAGCGTTTATAAGGATGAAATAAAGACATTTAAAGATAGACTGGCCACTGCATGGGAAATAAGTCTTGACATTAAGACAACCAAGGGACAAGTGTTTCCTTCCTTGCTATAAGTGCATGTTATTTTTGCACTGTGCAGAACCTGAACACATATTACTCAGTCTCAACCAGATCTACCATCCACAGGCAGTCTATGACGGTTTTGTTGACCTTGTATTGATGTCAATGACATCCCAGATAATGGGAGCAACGTAGGAACCCAGCTCTTCAGATGAGTCATCAGAGGAGTATAATGAGAATGAAAAGGAGGCAAGGTAATACCATTGTGGAGTTCTTCAATACCAAACAATATTTGAACAATTTTAATAAATGTTTTTTTTTTCTTTTTTTTTTTTTTTGGGACTACAGTCATGGCACAAGTAACAAAGATATCATGATGCTCATCATTAGAGATGTTACTCTAATGTCCTTTTATTTTTCTGTTTCATAGTTCTGAATAACAAAGATTCAATTAAAAGAAGGTAAAACTGTGTTGTGAAAAAGCTGACCTGCAGACAGAGGCCATGAAGGATTGCTGTAGTGACTGTATGTAGCTGATATTAAATATGACCTGTCAAAGAAAAATGATCGTATTGCACATATGCAAAAATTACGGTAAGTCAGTAACATTCTCAACTTAGCTGACTAAACACGTTATTGAAAGTTTGCTTACTTCTCATTGGAATTTTTATAGCCAGGAGAATAATCCCTCAGCAAAATCCATTACAGTATTGTGAAAAGGTCCAAAATTAGTTTAAATAATTTAATTTGAAGAGTTCTCCCCCCAAAAAACTTGATTTAATAAACAAATAAATAAAAAGAGAGATTTCAAGCCCGTTAAAATCTTCAGGAAGTGACTAAGACTAAAACCAAACTGCTGATGATGCCAAACACTAATCAGAAACAGGCTCACAGAAAACAGCAGTTTCCATGGAGACTGAAGAGCATGCACTGTTAAACCTTTACGGGTAATGTCTGCATGGTTTTATTGTTCATTTCAAGGTTTCTGTCAAGTATCATTTAGTTTTTAGAGAATTCCAACAAGCCGACATTAATATTTCACCTGTCAGTCACTAGACTGAATCAACAGCAGCTCTGGATTTTTCTATTTGTCAATAGCATGATGAGTTCATTCAACCACTCCTGTTTGTGTTTTAAACTTTCTGACCTGCATTTGTAAAGGTTTTGTTTTATGTAAAGGATGTGTCATTCATTGTAACTAATGGTAAATGGGATATAGATCTACACTTGTATAGCGCCTTTCTAGTCTGCTGACCACTCAAAGCGTTTTTACACTACATGTCACATTCATCCATTCTCACACACATTCACACACTGGTGACCAAGGCTAACATACAAGGTGCCACCTGCTGCACAGTAATCATTCACACTTACACATCAATGGAACAGCCATCTGGAGCAATTTGGGGTTCAGTATCTTACCTGAGGATACTTCAACATGCGGACTGGAGGAGCCAGGGATCAAACTGCCGATCTTCCAATTAGTGGATGACTCGCTCTATCTCTCAGCTGCTCCTAATGCATAAACCACTGGGGCTGACACTTTTTCAAAAATTCAAGTTTGAGCAAATGTCTACGAACACATGAATTATCTAAATTAATTCCAACCCAGCCCATAGAGCATAATGCATGTTAGCATTGATATTTTATTAGTGTTAGTATTTTTATGAACCTCTGGGGCAGGTCCTAAATCAATATCGATTTAAAAAACCCAGACCAAACTGGATTTATTAAAGGCAGACATCCATTCAATAATACATGCCATATTTTTACCTTAAGAAAATATATCTCACCAAAAACTCTGAAATTACAATTTTCTCACAGGATGCTGAAAAAGCATTTTATAAAGTAATTTGGACATTCCTCATAAAAACAAATAAAAAGTCAGTTTTTCAATAGATTAACTCATTCTACAACGCACAACAGGCAAAAATCATGACCAACAACCAAAATGTCACAAAGCTTTACACTCCACAGAGGCACTAGACAAAGATGTCTACCCTTACCTTCACTATTTGCACTTTTTATCAAACCATTAGCAGCAGCATTAAGCCAAAAACAATATATTACAGGCATCTGCACCAATAACACAATAAAATCAGCCGATATGCTGATGACGCACTCTTACTCCTGCAAATCCAAATCAATTAAAGGACTTATCAAAAATAATAAATACTCCAACAGCCAATTATGTAATAAACCAGAATAAATCCACTATCCTACAAATACATGGAGATAGCTGTCATGCTACATCAAAAATGCCGCACTTACACACACTACTGGCAACATAACTTATTTAGCGATGAAATTCTCCCCCCAGCTGTTACACTTGATGTCAGGTTTTGCAGGCAGGTGAACCCAAGTGCAAAAGCAACAAATTAACAGAAATTTGACAAAATTAGGTATTTAATTTACTAAACCCAGTTTACAGCAGACCAAGGAAAACAGAACTGGCAAGCTGGAAAACACAAGGAGTAAACAAACAGTTCCTCAAGATCATGAACTAACAAGCAAGACAGGGAAGCTCACAGGGAACCAATCACAAAAACAAGATACAGCTGGAGTGGGCAGCAACTGGCAAAAAAAGAGGGAAACACAAGGGTTGTCTAACAGTAAAGACAATGACGAGGGTGTGGTAGGTAACAGTGGGTCTGCACCATTCCCACACACTGAGTAAGTAGAGTCTGCGCACCATCTGACAGGTATTGTAGCTAAAAAACATGCCGGATCCGCTGCTAAATTTCAGCTGCAAGGGTGGCGAACATGTCAGCATGACCATACAAACATGAACAAGTCAAGAGATTGATAAAAAAGAGAACTGATGAATGTCAGTCAGGCTTTATTTCCATGTAGGCAATTACTTGTCAACGAGGAAAGCTACCATGTAGGCCAACGTTGTTATTTCTTTGGTCAGCTGACAATTACATGGCTGCTGCCACTAGCTGACAGATTATGCCCCATTTGAACAGCTTTCCTGGCCTTCAACTTATGTGTTAAGTGGTGCGCTGGCACACTGAAATGAGGCGGACCCACTAGGGTGAAGCAAGCGAGACTAATGCAAGACAGGTGTGTAGGGAAAACTCTGGAATAGGGAAGGACAAATGAGACCGATACAAAGCAGAGGTGTAAGAAAACAGACTACACTACAACAAAATCCTGGGACCATTTGAGTCGTTCACCTTAACTTTCACCCCATAACTAAAAACAATACAAGAGGTCTAAAATTGGTGGATGACAATACCACTATCCATTATAGGACAGATTGCTACAATAATTATTATGATATTACAAAGATTAATTACTTCAGTACAATGCTGCCAACCCACAGCAAACATTTTACTGGAAAGATATAAAATACAACATTCGAAACATCAATAAGGCCTAGAAGTACCAAATTTCTACTACAATACTACTACTTAGCAAATCGATTACAATACCTCATCAAATGGATCCATGCAACCCAAATTCAATACCCGTCAGGCACTCATGGGTACAGGAATATATACAGCAATGATGGTCAAAAGAAGGCTTCAGACATAAGATTGAGAAAAACAGAAATTTGTCTTGAGAAGTTCACCACTTGATGTGTAATCCAAAGGACTCTTATCATTTAAAATTAATACTTAACAACAATCAGTATGGTTTCATCAAAAACTATATTCTAGCATATTTTAACAAAAACCTGAGAGGATAAAGAATACAGTGGTGTTTTTTATTTTTGTTTTGTTTTGTTTTTCTTTACAACGGTAAAACAGCAGAAGCAGCTTTCACTAAGCACTGAAAATCTGTCTTGGTTTGAAAAGTAACAGACAGTGTGTAGACGTTATCTTGACACGGTAACCACAAATCCTGCACAGTTGTGCCAACATCTCCAGCTTCATCTAAACCCCTGACTCACAGCTCTTTTCTCTCAATAAAGCAACAAAAGAGTGGAAGTGATGATAATTAGCGACCTCCAGCTCTCGCCCCAGAGATGAATGCATACATTAATTGTTTTAAATGTGCTGATAATGATCTTTGTAAACTGCAATGCAGCAGAATGGAACTGTGACCAGGGAAGAGGCGGTAAGGGGGGTTTCTGCACAACTGTTCCAGGGTCAGGTCCTACATTATAGATGCAGGTGCTTCATGGCTTTGATGTGCCTCTTGACAAATATTACAAGTCCGACACTGAAGTTGGGTACGGAAGTGTATTGTTGCCACGCCAGAAAGGTTTCTTGTTATAACAAGATGTTTTGTTTCACATCTTTACAAGATATTTTCATGTTATAACAAGAAACTCTTCCTCCTTACTTCTGGCTCCCAAACAAAACAAGATGGTGATTGAAAAAACTAATAACTGTAGTCCATTTTGCTCATTCTATAATTTAGATGGTGTTCCCTTTTACATATTTATTTATCAAATTTTGGTGTCGTGTTCACTGTGCCCCTGATCCCAACACTTCAGACCTGCTAAAATTGACTCAGGTGAAGGCATCAAGTCTCACTAAGCTATGACAAACCCTAATCTCATTTGTAATAATTCATAATTTTTGAAAGAAGCTCATGCTTTTCGTCCTCAACTACCGAAGCACATTGCTGCCATGCCAGAAAAAGTGTCACGTATTAACGTGAAAAGTTTGTTGTAACAAGATGTGTTTTGCATTCACAAAACATTTTCACATTCTGTCCATTTTAGAATTAATTTTAAGATCTTGTTGTTCGTTTTTAAGTCATTAAATGGGCTGGCGCCTGAGTATATCGCGGACCTCATTCACATCTACACCCCCTCCAGAGCATTGAGGTTCGCTGATCTTTTGCAGCTCGTTGTCCCAAAATCGAGACAAAAAACTAGGGGCGACCGTGCTTTTTCTGTGGTAGCTCCGAAATTACGGAATGAGCTACCCTCCCACTTCAAAATGGCCTCTACCCTGGAAACTTTTAAGTCCCGCTTAAAAATGTAGCTGTATTCCCTGGCTTTTAATCTATCATGAGAGTTTGTGTGATCTCTGTTTTGTCTCGGTCTCTGTTTTTGTCTCTCTCTGTTTTGTATTGCGATTGAATCACTGGTTGGTTATTTTTCTGTTTTTAGGTATTTTCAGTGTTTTGAATACTTGTTTTTATTTATGTGCTGTGTCTTTTAAATTTGTTGTGCAGCACTTTGGTAACCCTGTGTTTTTAAAATGTGCTATATAAATAAAAGTGGATTGGATTGGACATTTTAACAATGAACCTTTCTTGAAAAAAATAATAATAAAATAACATTAATAAGGATTTTAACAATTTTCCGTCAAGGGTGTGCCCTCTATGTGGATTATTAGCCAGTACACATACTTGTCACAATATCATCCAAGCATTAAGTAGAACTCAAGTTGTGTAAATGAGCCATATTCCTCAATTTAGCCATTCTGCAGCATTATATAACATGGGAAGTTATCACATGTGAGGCATTTCACATTAAAACATGAAAAGCGAGTTTTTTGTTATTAGAAGGAGAAGAGTTCTTTGTTTCAACGTAAAAATATTTTGTAAAAACATTTAAAAAAATCTTGTTATAAGATGATTTATGTATTTTTTTTCTGGCGTGGCAGCAAAATTCTTCAGTAGTTGGGTACAAAAAGCACAATCTTTTACCTTTTCAGTACACAATGAAAGATCTTGAGCAAGTTCCACCAGTTTGGAATTCCTTCAGATAAGATGGGTGTTTATCATAGCTTAAAAATTTTGATGAGTGAACCTGTGAAGGGTAAAACCACCTACATTATGAATTCCAATCACAGACTGCACAAAGGAAGTAGCCACCCTGATGTCACTCATTGGTCTATGGACTACCGTTTTGATAACCCAAGGACAACCTGACATATCAAACATCGAAGCACAGTACTCTGTGAATCACAGCTGCAGAGAACCATATTCTGAATAAAAAGTCATATAGCAAGAACATATAGTAGGATAATGTGAAAGTAGGAGTCTCAGTAAGAGGGACACCTTTGTCAAGGCCCACAAGAACATGACTTGAAGTAAGTACAAATGTTTGAAAGCAAAACTGAAAATGATGATTAAAGATTCTAAGTCAGTTGCTTCATGGACCAACTTGGTTTGCATGTACACTACTCTTGAGTGCTCAGTGTGAGTATATTTGTTGCAGGTTAAACAGTGTGGGATAGAGCCTGAAGACATCTGGCCGAGCTGAAGGTCCTTTCCTCCCACACTAGGCTAATTTATGCAATGAAGGTGCAGTGAGGTTTATGCCAATAATGTTAGCAGGTTGTGAGGGAAACGTGACTGGCAAAACACAATCCCTTCATCTCTTAAACTTGTGAGTTGAGAGACAGTCAAACTTTGTACTTTTGTTTGGGGAGGGGTGGACCCATTCTGGTCACAGTATCCATTCCTTCCAGGTTGACCTTTGAAACCTGCTGATTTTTGATACTTTATGAGATACGTCATGGTGTTAGTCTTTTCAGTGACACTCTGTTACCTCTACAGCCTTGTGCTGCAATCTTGTGGTGCTGGAATAATCTGAAAAATTAGTTCCCGGTCCCCATATTTCATGGCTCATCTGACAGACAGAGAAGGAACAGGCTAAGATTTATTAGATTGGATTCTTTAGATTAGATTTAAGTTTATTGTGTTATGCACAAATTACAAGCACTGACACAATGAAATGCAGTTTAGGAGTTGTGTTCAGTAGGCCCGTTTCCACTGAAGAAGTTCCTGGTACTATTTGGGGGGCAGGAACTACTACAGGAAAGTCCTCTTGCTCGGCCCTCTCAACCGCCGTGTCTCCACTGAGAGAGCGGAGTCGGAGGAAGGTTCCTGTAAAGTTACCGGGCTCTGGATGTGATGTAATCGTTGTGCGACCATTTTGCACACGTAGGGGCATAGGGACGCCGTTAGCCATTAGCCGTTAGTGGTGTTTGTAATAACTCCGGTCACGGTCCGTGAAAAAAATATTTTTTCCAGCGGATGTTTTAGTTACAACATGATTGAGCTAANGGTTAGCCTAGCTAATCTACAATAACCATATTGTTATTTACAAAACGCCACATCCCGCCTTGAGTATATCCAATCAGCAACAAGTAATCCCCAAGCCCCAGCCAGGAGTTTCTCGGGGCCGTCCTGAGTACCTACTCCGAGGCAGGGACTTGTTTAGCCCCAGTAAAAGTTCCAGAACTCTGTCCTTCAGGGTGGTTCCTGCGGTGGAGACACGCACCAACGGCCCCGGCCCCATAAAATTACCTCAAAGTTCCTGCGGTGGAAACGGGCCTAGTGTGTGTGTGTGTGTGTGTGTGTGTGTGTGTGTGTGTGTGTACGTATATATAGAAAACCTAACCGTATTGGCTTGAGGCATGCTGATATGCAGACGACGTCATTGCATATATATATATATATATATATATATATATAAGCAACAGCGTCGTCTGCATATCAGCATAGATGCTAGTATACCCTTTTCCCACCCAATTTAACATGTGTATGTGGGTTTTTTAAACGTGGAAAAACTTGTTAAAAAGAATAAGCTCCTTTCCCATTGCTAGTAGGCTAGAGCTAGAGGCCTTTCTGATGTTTTTTGACCGATGTGTCATGATTGACGTCATCAACAGGCCTAAAAACCGGTTAGTAAACAGTACAAAGCAGCATGGGAGCTAGTGGAAAAAGTTCTGGTGGTTACTGCTTTTTCATATCTCTTAATTTTTCAGTCTCTCTCTGCCGACTAAGTTTTGAACAATGTTTGAGCACTGCCTGAAGTGAGAGGGACGATACCGCAGCCTAGCGCAGTGCTGGCAAAGGGGATAAAATTGGCACATCCACACGGATGTCATATTTCCATCACTGCCAATCAGAGCTGGAGCAGATAAATACCTGTGACTACTGGAGAGATATTTGTCATGGAAGTAAATGGTGACTGTAACCTCTTCCATTAAATACAAAAGGCCGATGTTAGCAGGTGTTAGTGGTGTTTATGTCTAGTGGGAAAGGGGCTTGAGAGATTTGCATGCTAAAAATTTTTTGGCCTGCACACATGGGTTATATTTTGTGTTATATTTGCCAGGTTGCAACCTACCCTCACTCCACAGTATGACATTACAGGTTTGAGAAAAACTTCTCAAAGTACCGCATTCACTCTGCCTGAAAAATCAGTGTTACAGCACAAAGTTAAACCTGACACTTTTGTAAGATCCAACAGAGCGAGTAGTCATCCCCAGCTCGACACGTCAACGTGGAAGGTCTCGCCTCAAAATATTGAAGCAGGGGACTTCATCTGCATCAGTCTTTACCAAGAGAACAACAAGGCGTCACAAAATGTCATCCTCGTCTCCATCTTGACACATCAATCGTCAGCCAGCAGTGCTAAATACTCCAACTACAAGTCAGCCGTCGTCTCTGGTCCTTGACGAGGCTCCGGGTAAGCGTCTCCCAGCATGCATCAAGAGGCCAATGAATAGCAATCTGGCCTTGCCCCCTTCTATGCTTTGTGAGTCTGTTGTGCATAATGCATTGCAGCAGCAGGACAGGGGTAATTACCACAATCAGAGAAGAGGATCATCAATCTCAGGTGAACCACAGGGAGTAAATAAAGCAGAGAGGAGAAGAAGGAGAGAAAGATGAGTCTCTGCATGTGGAAGGGAGAGAGAGGGAGGTGGAGAGGGAGAGGGATGAGCTGCATGTTTGTTGGTTCCCCCAAAACTCCAAGGCTTCATGTCAGAAAATTGCCACCCGCATAATTAATCACAGTGAGAAAATCTATTTATCTACTGTCTCTTTTTTCTATCTCTTTGTTCTCACACATCCTCCTTCAAATGTGTTTTTCCATCTTATTCAGGCACGATTCTTCATTTCCAAATGTGTTGATTCTGTCACCATTTTTATTGTTTTCTTGTATTCCCAACTCAGGTATCGACCACATCATCATCATCATCACTGTCATCATCATCATCACACTTGAAACCAGGGCTGTTTCTGGACATTTTGGTCACCTTGGTCAGACATCCATTGTCATGCCTGGAAGAATTACTTTTTTTATTGATAGCCTTCAACCTTTGTCAGAATTGAAATTGGTCAATTTTGGGGCATGACTCGGTGGTAATAATGAAATTGCAAATCAACACGGCATTGCTTGACTTGGCATGACCAGATGGGCCAAAAGAAAAAGCCCTATCAGACTCACTGAGTAAACAGGCAATTGAAATGCAACCAGGAGAGCTGAGGAGTTAAGTGACCATTAGACTGGGAATTTAGCAGATGCCTTTTTCAAGAGAGATAAATATACACCGATCAGCCAAAACATTAAAACCACTGGTGGGTGAAGTGAATAACTTTGATTATTTTTGTTACAGTGCAATATTCTATTGGGAAACCTTGGGTCCTGGCATTCATACGGATGCTACTTGACGTGCTCCACCCACCCGAACCCCCTCATGGCAATGGCACTAATTGATGGCAGTTGCCCCAGAGCAAGACACACAGGACACGATATCAAGCTCAGCTCACACCCCAGCTACATGAGCTGATCTCAGACAGCCCAATCAACTGATGGAGCAGCTGATAGATCACGTGATTCCTTTCTCTGCAACCAATTGGCGAACCTCATTCAGGGCGCCCTATTTAAACTGCTCTGGCCTGCCTACTGTTGCTGCTTCCTCTGCAAGCCACTTTGCAACCCACTTCCACCCCAGCTCCTCCTTTTCATGCTGTGTCTGACTTATCAATGCCATATCTGTTTGTCATCGGTGCTGCTCTGCTCTGTTCCCCGGGGTCTTTGCTGCTGCCCTCCCTGCCTTAGGCATTCCATGTGGGAACATGGAAGGACAGGGAGGTTTGCCTCTCTGCCTTAGGCTTTCCTTATTTGCATGTGGAAGGGCAGGGAGGTTTGCCTCTGCCTCAGGCTTTCCTTATTTGCACGTGGAAGGGCAGGGAGGTTTGCCTCTGCCTCAGGCTTTCCCTGTTTGCACATGGAAGGGCAGAGAGGCGTGCTCTCTTCACCTTAGGCTATCCATGTAGGCACGCAGAAGAGCGGAGAGGTGTGCTCTGGGATTTATATATATATATATATATATATATATATATATATATATAAATCAACAGGCAATTTTCTTCTCTTTGAGCAAAACCCCAAATGATTCAGTTTTTTTTTCCCCATCTGGACCTTTACGCTCTGCCATTTCTCTGCCCTGGGGGACCACCTGCCGGAGCTCCCCTATGCCTAAAACCAGCCCAGCCTGACATGAGATAAACACATTCATAAGAAGTAATGGAGCCAGTGTTCATCTCTTTTGAGAGAGGTGGTGGAGTAAATGGTGTGTGCGTGTGTGTGTGTGTGTGTGTGTGTGTGTGTGTGTGCAGTCCTCTTCGGCCTGCAGACACATAACTCTCATGCCCTCTGCTTGAACAAATTTGCTGACGGAGCAGCCGGGAAGTTACCAAGCTCCTGCTCCCCAACCTCCCCCCTCCACCTCCAACTCCAAACACACAGAACCTCCCTTAACAAAACCTAAACACCACCTTTGCCAGCAAAACTCCATTCAAAGAGTCACAGAGAAGTTCTAATCAGATCACCCTGAAAGATGAAAAGTAAAAAAGTAAGAATTAAAAGAACACATTTCTGCTCCCCTCTGAGGAGCCGGCAGTTATTGGACCGTCTCTGGGAGGCTAAAAGGAGCTGTTTTTCTGGACTCTGCCTCCGAAATACTTTAAAGTGAGCATCCGTGGGGAGTGGAGGGAGTTGTCCACTGGAATAGAGATTAGAAGCCAGGCTGAAAAATAAGAGAGAAAAGGCAGAGACCATCACCCAAAGCCTAATGCACCAGCAGCACCCCAGGGAGCTGCAGGCAGGTTTATATGGGCCACTTACTCTATTATGGTGAGCAGGGGTGAGGTGGGGGAGAGGAGAGAGGAGAGAAAATGAATGGAAATAAAAGTAAAAGAGGAGAGAAAGAGACCATGAAAATAAGGGGAGAGTGGGGAGAAGGAGACGAAAGACAATAGGTACAGGGAAGGAGAGAAGAGGAGGAAGAGAGGTGGGGAAAGGAGAGGAAAGAGATGGTGTATCATCTCTATGCAACTATGCAAACAAGAGTAAAGGATTGAGAAGGGGAGAGGAGAGAAATAAAAGGAGATGAAAGTAAGGAGAAGCAAGAAAATAAGAACAGGAAAGGAAAGGAGGAGAGAAGGGAGTAAAAGAGGGAAGAGGAGAGCAGGTAAGGAAGAAACAGGAGGTTGGAAAGGAGAAAGAGAGGAGATAAAACAGGAGAGGATAAGAAAGGAAACATCATTACAGGAAACAGTGAAACAAGAGATTATCAGAGGTGAGAAGAGGAGGTGAAGAAAGGGAAGAGGAGAGAAGGAAAGGGAGATAGGAGGAAAGGAAAGCAAAGGGAAGAGGAGAGAGGACAGAGGAGAGAAAATGAGAGGAGTTGAGAGGGAGAAATGAGAGGACAGGGAGAGGAGAAGAGAAACAGGAGATGAGAAAAAGTAAGGGAGGAAAGGTAAGAAAATGAATGGAGGAGAATGATAGGAAAGAAAACAGGACAGCAGACATACACTAAATGTCTCATAATACATCTTCATATAAAAACAACGTTGAGAACTTAAGTCTTGTTTTTACAGGGAACAAAATGCAGCTCAGTTTTGTCACTCACACACACACACACACACACACACACACATCTCTATCAGCTGCATTTCAGTTACATAAACCCATCGGGGAGCTATTTTTTTCCGGATAATGTATAATTGTGCACCGGTGCTCCTATTTCAAGTGCACTTCTATTTGTCATAATGAGGAATTCATAATGGCTGCACACCTGCTCGGGCTGAATTATGAGACAGAGGCTGCTGTCAACATTTTTCATAAAGTCCTTCATCCACAGCCCCCGAGCCAGGATTTTTATTATCTGGCCTCAATCGATATTCAGAGAGATCAAAGCCCAGGCTGTGGTGCACAGAAAGTGGACATTATGGCGAGTATTCAACGGTTGTTTAATAAGAGGGGTAGCTGTAATGTTTCTCACCAGAGTTAACATCGCCCTTTAGCTGGACGTTCGTCAAAAGATGAAGAGTTTAAGTCAAACTAAAATTCCAGTGACACTTAAACTAAAATTAATTTTATCATTATATGTTCTTGAGAACGGACAGGATAAAATTGTTCATATATTTCGCAGAACATCTAGATCTCTGCTAGCTTGCAGAGAAAAGTTGCATTGGTATGAACTGGCCGGTCTGAGCTGGATTCAAGCTGGCCAATGGTAGTGCCTCACTATCGCTATCCTCATTCATATTCTAAGTAGCTACAAATTATATTCAGCCACAAAATAAATCCGAAAAGCTGCAAATCAGAACAGCAGTACAGAGTTGTTGCATAGTGATGATACACTGACTCATCAAGTTGCAGCAGTGTGAACTCACCGGACTGAGCTCGACTCAAGCTGGCCGATGGTGTCACCTGCAACTGTAGCCAGTATCTCACTATCACGATCCTCAACCTGAAAAGCTGGAAATCAGAGTGAAAGTACAGAGAGTTGTTGCATAGTGATGACACACTGACTCATCATGTTGCAGCGGTGTGAACTCACCGGACTGAGCTCGACTCAAGCTGGCCGATGGTGTCACCTGCAACTGTAGCCAGTATCTCACTATCACGATCCTCAACCTGAAAAGCTACAAATCAGAGTGAAAGTACAGAGAGTTGTTGCATAGCGATGATACACCATCTCGTCTAGTTGCATTGGTGTGATCCGGCAGGTTTTTCGGATGTTGCAGAATGTTGTGTTGCAAGTAGCTGCTTGTTCAGCTCATCTTGTCGAGAATCTTTAGTCTTAACTGGGCTTAAGGTTGTTGCTTGAAATGTTTGCCACTGCGGACACAAAGAGGATAAACTGTATCATGTTTGTGCACAATAACTTCCACGTATAAAAACCCTGCTTTCTATCACTGAGAAAATAACAGTAACACCTACTTTGAGTCTAATGTAAGCATCATTATCAGATACACCACCTCCACACACATTCTTGCCCCTGGCCTCCACGCTACAGTGGTCGCTGTGTTTACCACTGCACTCTGAGTACAAGCAACAAGGTCATTGTTTTCTGGCATGATCGCCGCTGCTGGACATACGCATGACTAATGAGGCTGCCTGTAAATACAATATAAAGATACATGGTTTGTTATCCGTTTGGCAGGTTTACTGCCAGTTTATTTGATGCTTAGTCAAACCTCTCCTTTTGTGTAAAGGAGTTTTTCTGTTTGTGTTCCTTGTTTCATGTTGTTTATCTCATATTTAATCTGCTTCCTGTTTTATTTTGTAGGCTCTCCTCTCATGTGTCATGTCTGGTTTTACTTCCTGTCTTTGTGTGTTTTCCCGCCTGTTTTCTGCCACACCTGTCTCGTTAGTCCTTCCCTGTTCCCTGAGTCTTCCCTTCACACCTGTTCTGTATCAGTCTTGTCTGCTCCACCCTTGTTGTCTTCCTCCTCCAGCTGTGTCTCGTCCATGTGATTAGTCTTCTGTCCATAGGGTAAAAGAATAAACCCAGGATCATGAAACCTCCAGTAACATTACATCATCATTTCCTGTGTAATGCATTTCTCTGTCTTTAGTACTATTCGGACGGGATTAGTTTTACACAGAGATGTGGACTAATGTTAGTTTACCACAGGATGTCTGTAATATAAATTCGCACGGGACAAGAAATCACCGTAATTCTACCAGAGATGGGAGTGGTACCTGTCGGCATGTGCGTGCTACGTTGCTTCCTGTAAGCATCAGCTGAAGGATAATCATAATTAATGATTAGCCCAGTATGAAATATTGCCCATGATCAGGATTGTGTGTACACAACGATTAGTTGCCCATGATCAGGATTGTGTGTACACAACGATTAGCAATATGGATTTATATTGGGCCAACCTAACACAACCAGAAGTCTTGTGGCTCTGAAAAGTGCTTTCTTCTCGACCTTTTTGATTGGTCTCCCACGTAGGGCTATGTGATCATTAGACGAATGTCCACTATCATGACTGCTGACAACACCGAATGCTTCTTCAAGCGCCTCCATCATCGAAAAAAAAAAAAAATTATTGTAAACGGGACGTGACGAAATATTTACATACATTTTTACAGAGGATTGCGTTCGCATGGGTTAATATTACCCAAGGTATTTTCTCTGGACCGTTTTACAGAAGGTAAAAGTCGCCGTAATTTTTATTGACATTATCCGTAATGATTACAGACATGGCGCGTTCGATCCCTGGTAATAACTACTTTACCACACATCTCCACGTTAAAGTAATCCCATCCGAATAGAGCTTTGGCCTCTTTCACTAGGCTGCCTGGCTATGTCAGTAGCCCCTTTTACACTGCCAGATTTTTGGCGAATGTTGGGCCGTTTTGCCGGCAAGCTGCGAGCGTTTAGACACACAGAGCCAGATTGGCGAGTTGATCCGAGATGCCCAATTTTCCGCCTCGTATGGTAGACATTTTGGCGGAACCTGCAGCTTCTAAACTGCACGAAAATGCCGACGCTGAAGGAAAAGATTACGTTCTGAATCTGATTTGGACGCAAACAAGTTTGGTCGGACGGAATGGGATCTCCATGACAGTGCCTTCAGTGCCACAGCACATTTTTGCACCACATGTAATGTAGCACAATGACATAACTATGTGCACACAACATGATGGCATGACTTTCTGCTGCAAAAAGAATACATGTTTTAGGTATTATGGTTTTAATTTTAGATGGATATAAACAGGATAATGCGGACAATGATCTCCTGCAGACATTACAGGGAAATTGCGAGGAAATTTCTGGTGTAACACTACATTTGTACTGCACTAAGGTAAGGTAACACATGGTAATGATTTGATAACAGGGGAAACAGAAGCCTCGGGTATCTGCTGCTAAAAGAATGAACCTTCTACCTCGTATGGTTCTTATTTTAGATTAATTTAAACAGGTCCAGGAGGTCCATCTTTAAAGGGTTATGGGAGACAGAATTCTACATGTTGACTTCTTCATGAAGCCACATATTTTCTGTTTTCCTTCATTTTCGTATGGCACACTAATAACTAATGAACAAGGGCTATTTTTAATCATCTCTGTGTAATTGTTTTTACATTAATGAAACGCTCCACACATAATGGGACCACAGCCATACTGAGAAATTGAGACTATTTTTAACAACATGATGAGCAGATTTATTCCAGCAGAGTTGTTTCTGCCACCAACCAAATCATTTTTCACTGCGGCTGCTCCACTGTTGGTCTCAGATGATGTTCAATAACAATTTCGTCTGCTTTGCCTTTGTGCTTGATAAGATACTCCGTTCAGTTACACCAAATGCATTTTGATTGCGCTGCCAATATCTCGTGAAAATATTGAATAGCAGACAAGAGCGCAGGCTAGATATGGGGGAGAAATGAGACACTGTAAATGTGCTTCTGTATGATGCAGCCAACAAGCTGGCTAAAGATGGCAGCTGTCACCTTTATTTATTGGGTTTATTCTAAACACTGCATTATTTTTCTCAGACACTGAAAGCTGGCCGAGGCCGTAAAGCTAAATGCTCTGTTATTAATCAATAAATCAGACATTAAAAACTCTGTGCCTAAATGTTGACTTTAGTTTATTGATTTGTATATAAAAGTCTCTCAACTGTGAAGAAAGAAAACATTACTACAATAAATGAGTGTGTGTGTTTGTGTGTGTACTTGGATGTGTGTGGCCTTTGACTCCTCTTAAAATCTGTCACTGTTGCATTTGTCCTCTGTGCAATTCAAGGGGACGTTTAATCTCTCCCTTCTGCCTTACAGTGCTAACTTGCTGATGGCCAGCAGTTATAATGTTTAACATCTTCATCATCTTAGCATTTTAACATCCATTTTCTTCTGCTTTTTCGGGACTGGGTCGGGGGGGCAGCAGGCTGAGCAAGGTACCCCAGATGTCCCTCTCCCTAGCAGCACTTTCAAGCTCCTCCTGGGGGTTCCTGAGGCATTCCTAGGCTAGATGAGATCAGCTCGTTTTCATTTTGAAGACAGAACCTTTCGTGGTGTTATGATATGCCTCCAGTTGGCTGGATGGCAACTGTTGCTGTGGTATGATACACCACTGGATGGCATCAGGTTGAAACGCAGCTGGTAACGATGCAATACATGGAGCTGGGAACCCCCTATAAGGAGGGTGGGAGGGGCGATGGATAGGTCCAACAAACCTTGGACTTTCACCTTGGAGCCCAGTGTTCGCTTATAAATGTAGAACCATGTGCTTTTGCTGCCTAAACTGAACCATGTGCTTTTGTTGCCCAAACTGAACCAAGTGCTTTTGTTGCCTAAACCTAACCATGTGCTTTTGTTGCCTAAACCTAAACACGTGCTTTTGTTGCCCAAACTGAACCATGTGCTGTTATTGCCTAAACCTAACCATGTGCTTTTATTGCCAAAACTGAACCATGTGCTTTTGTTGCCCAAACCGAACCATGTGCTTTTGTTGCCTAAACCTAACCACATGCTTTTGTTGCCTAAACCTAACCATGTGCTTTTGTTGCCTAAACCTAACCACATGCTTTTGTTGCCTAAACCTAACCACGTGCTTTTATTGCCCAAACCTAACCATGTGCTTTTGTTGCCCAAACCTAACCATGTGCTTTTATTGCCCAAACCTAACCACGTGCTTTTATTGCCCAAACCTAACCATGTGCTTTTATTGCCCAAACCTAACCATGTGCTTTTATTGCCAAAACCGAAACCATGTGCTTTTGTTGCCTAAACCTAACCACATGCTTTTGTTGCCTAAACCTAACCACATGCTTTTGTTGCCCAAACCGAACCATGTGCTGTTATTGCCTAAACCTAACCATGTGCTTTTATTGCCTAAACCGAACCATGTGCTTTTGTTGTCTAAACCTAACCATGTGCTTTTGTTGCCCGAACCGAACCATGTGCTTTTGTTGTCCGAACCCAACCACGTGCTTTGTGCCTTAACCTAACCATATACATCCCAGAATGTCAACCGCAGACTCAGGAGGCTACCTAGCACATAAAATACAGTTGTGAAAGGCCACTGATGAAACGCCGATGTGTGACGACTTGGGATGAGAACGTGTTGGATGAGATGTATAATCCCTCCAGCATTTTCTGGGTCTGTCCCGAAGCCTACTACAAGTTGGACGTGACCAAAAAACCTGTGACAAGAGGCAGCCAGGAGGCATCCTGATCAGATGCACAAACCACCTCAACTGGCCCATTTCAACGCAAAGAAGCCTGGACTCCAAGTTCCATAAGGATGTCCAAGCTCATATCTACAATCTCATTCCTTTGGTCACTACTCAAGCTCATGACGATAAGTGAGGGTTGGGACAAAGATAAAAAGGTATATCGAAAGCTTTGCCTTCTGTCTCAGCTCCCTCTTAACCCCGAGATACATGAACTCCTGTGCTTAGGGCAGCAACTCTTTCCAAACCCAGAGAGGGCAATTCACTGTTTTCCTGCAGAGAATCATGGCCTCAGACTTTGAAGTGCCGATCGCTTCACACTCGGCTGCAAACCACCCCAGTGCATGCTGAAGATCATGGTGTGTTTAAAGACTAGCAAATAGTCAGCAGATAGGTTCAAATTAACTAAGTAAGTGAGTCTTTGTGTCAGTTAAGTATATTCAGTAATGTTCAGGTTATGGTAATTGATTCCATTTTTCCATTTGTATAATTTCATCACTCATGTTCCTTTTATTTTGTAGGCCCTAATGATGTCTGGCCAGACCTGCGGACAGCCAAACAACAAGATTTTAAATCCAATAAACCCTGGTTAGGATACAGAAACAAAAAAAACTGCATTAGGGATCAACAAGGACCAAAGGTTGTATCTCTTTCTAAAGAATGGATGAACTTAGAAATTCAAGCTTCTGGCCAAGGGAGCAGACAGACAAGTCTGTCAGTCTTGAGAAATAAGGTGAGGAAATGAGCTCTGTCCAAGGCGCACCCTTGAGCTGTGGAGATGGCAGAACAATAGAAAGAAGCAATCACTGAGAATGTGATGGAGGCTATGACTGAGTCCTGGGTTTTGAACAACCAAACCTTTCGTCCAAAAAGGAGCAGGCCTTTTTTGGACCATTAGAGCATCATTAAGCTACAGGAATTGAATGGAACAAGGATGGGCTCAATACTTTGTTTGTATTACAGTGCAAGACAACCAAACATGACAATTCTTCTCATTTTGTGTCTGGTGTACAAAAACATTTATGTTACTGTATTGCACTAAAGTAAATGTTTTGAGTGCAAGCTGTTCAAGCTTAAAAAAATATTAAGGTTACAATTTTCATGCATCTTTGTAAGTAGTTCCAACTCAATTTGTACTCCAACAAACCCTATTAGTTTAGTATGACCAATATGATTTGCTTTGACCTGAAGAAGCCTAATTAGGTTGAACCAACTGAACATTTATCCAAAACATACGGTGATATTTAATGGTCAAATTATTTTACTTAAGATATTCTAACTAACTTATTTTAATTCCATCCTACTCAAAAACGTTTTTTTTTTTAATTTTGATCAACTTCTGTAATTAAGTTGTCAACTGAAAAAAACACATTAATAAAACAAACATTTGTCATACTAAAAACATCTTGAATGAATGAATGACTATATATTTCAAACCAAAATAATTTAAAAAATATAATAAAAAAGACAAACATGGAAAAAGATGGAACTTAGGGGTCCCTACCCCTTTCTTACATTTCTTCTTTTAACTCAAATATTATTTCAAAAATTCCCAAATTTATTTACAGCTAATATACAATTACCCCCAGTCTATTTACCACCTGATTAAATAAATAAGTAATAAACCCATTCATTTTAAGTGTTATACGCTAACACCAGGACTCATTTTTAAAGATATAAGTCAAGATAATAAAAACATCACACTCTAGCCAACCCTCCTTTTCTGATATGTAACATTGTTTGGTTTCAACTAGCAATGGCCAAATGAAGCTTCATAAACCATTTTCTTTATTTTTTGGGTCCACTCTGGAACTCGTTGTTGAGCAAAGGGTTGAAACCAAACTGCATTGCCTTCCCTTGAGCCTTTTTCATTACACCAAGAGTGCCATCTAGTGGGTTCAGCAAATACAACTGGTGGTTCATGAAGCTTCATTTGGACATCANGCCATGCAGCTAGCGTGACTAAAAACGGGAGAAAAAAAATAATGAATAAAATACAAATAAGGGCACGTCTTTAATAAAAGAATGTTTTAAATAAGATTTTGTCGCACTTAAGATAAATAAAGAACAATTTGAGAATGTACAGGTTAAACATGGTGCTTATTGAAGAAGCAGCACCCTTGCAGGGGACTTTGTCTCTCAACTGTCTGCTGTTAATCATTTTATCCCGTCTCCACTGACATGATTGTTTTTAAGAGAAAAAAACACGATTTCAAAAAAAGTGAGTGTTGTTTCTTTTGTATCTTATCTGACTTTGTGGAAGAGAATGACCAAAAGCAATGAATAATAATCAAAAGAAACATGAGATGGCCATGACCTCCGCTTCACTTTCAGACATATTTTAGATATACATGGGCACAAACTAATTAATGCTGATCAGAACTCCATGTCTTCGAAGAGTTTGAGGATTTGCAATCACTGCAGGGCAACTTCACACAGCTCCCAGCAGAACGTCCATTATGATAAAGGTGCCTTGCAGCCAAAATAGCGTCGGAGTTATTGGTCTCTCACTGTGTCCGCGGCTCTCACAGCAGCACTGATGACCCAGCACTTTGAAAAGTTGTGTCCGAAATAGATGATTAAAGGCATCAGGACACCTCTGTGCAGGAGGTTAACCTGCTGAAGGCAAAGACGGTATTGGAAGTAACGCAGAATGGATGTGGCTCTGGAAGTTCACTGACATCTATATTTTCACTTGTAGGAGGCTTTGATATTCAAAACTCAATAGGGATTTTGGGCCACTGAGCATCAATGAGATAAGGCCTTCTTAAACCTTTTCAGCCTCAGGCCTAAATGAGATACTTATTAGACATTAAGCTTTTCAGTTTGGCCTTAGGCTTAGAGATTCAAGGAATAAATTATATCCCCATTGCCCTGGGACTTATGGAAGCATACTTTCTTATGGATTTCCAAAAATAGACTGCTGACCCATTTTTGGACCCAGCCAGCACTTTAGGACTGGCTGATTGAAAGTGACTGCTGTACATGGTGCCTTGTCTGTTCCATTCTTGCCCGTCTGGAGCACCCACTGTACCACCTTGTCGCCCACAGGGACCCTCTGTACTCTGCAGCTCCTCTTGTCCTCCTCTTGCCCAGCAGCTACTAACAGAGACGTGGCTCCATTTCAGTGCGGGCGCATGCACAAGTGAGTGAGCGAGGTTAAAACCAGTGAATATGAGCGTTGTGACAAGGGCAGCTCAGCGAGTGAGGCTGACTGGTGCAGCTGAAGGAGATGTGCCTTGAAGGGAAGCACATGCCGCCGCTTCAGGCAAAGTGCTGAGTGCTTATGCATTTGTAAAGTAACCACAGCAGCAGCAACAGTGCAGGCAGACACAGTTTGGGCTCAGCCACTGTCTGAAATGTATTCATCTCTGAGAGGGACTGAGCCAAGGCCAGCTTGTAGTATGAGCCAATCATTCTGCTGGAACAGCTACAATACACCTAATAAAGCAAATCTAGTCCTGATCAGGGCTGGCCGATAAAACGATAACAATAATTATCTCAATATAATTTCCTTTATAAATATATAATGAGAAGGGGGGTACTTGGTCTGCAACAGTGTTTTCAACAAAAAAACAATGAGGGCTGATGGTGGGGGACACACAGCACCCACTGGGTTAGTCTCTTACACAGACGCCTTTGACGTCAGCACGCTGGCTGACTCTGTGATCTATGGACATTCCCATAGGAAAGCTGTAATAGAACTAGTGCTGGCTCCCAGCGGCAGTGGATCCAAATCCGTGTACCTCCGTACTTCCCTTGACCAATGGCTGATTAGCTTTGCCTTACACCCGCCTACACCGGAATTGCTGTTCCCCGAATTGTTGCCTCAAGTACAACAGAAAAGGAAGTGTTCAGTGCATCGCAAGAAGAGATTAAAATGGATATGAGTTCATTTGATTCAGCTATATTGCAGAGCTGCGACATCTCTGTTACATGTAACACATGTGCCGTACCTATGGCAAAGCCGTCACGTGGTCTGGATATCCCCGCCCATTTCTATTACAAAATGAAAGACGAATGTTGCCAGACTCCCATTCCGAAGTAAGGGAGGCTGGTGACGCAAGACTACCACTCGGTCAGCAGTCACTCACCAACGGCCCAACATTGACCGTCAGCCGACCATCAGCTTGGTGTGTCAACGCCATCGGTTGCTACTCGCCATTAACCACGAGAAGAAGAAGGAGTTGTAGAAGTAGTAGCAGAAGTATGAGAGGACCAGACTGGCCACTACTGTGTTGTTGTAACGTTACAAACAACATTTAGAATCAAGATTTCTGTGTCTAAATATTGTTTAATTTATTGGCATTATTTTGACTCTAATTGTTATGAATCTACCTCAGATTTGTTAAAAGTTCTTCTGTTTGGCAAATGCTGTCATGTTCTGACAATAAATAAGTGTTTAAACCTAAACGTCTTCAACTTTAACTCAGTTTTTATTGTGATAACATTTTTAGCCATGTAGCCCAGCCATAGACTTGATATTAGAGGAGCATCTGCTGCTCTAGTTTTAGATTTGCTCAAAGCATTTGATACAGTAAATCATAATGTTTGTATTTATAAACTTTCGAAATATCTTTTTTTCATCTAGAGTACTTACTTGGATGTCTGGATGTTTATCTGACATGATATAATGTGTTAAAAATGTACTGTCTAGCAACATAGAGTGCAATGGGTGTTCCCCAAGGTTCAGTGTTAGGCCACCTATCACTTAGTCTGTATATCACTGATCTTCCATAAAAGTGACCCTCTGTGAAATTACAAATGTATGCCACTGACACTGTTGTATAGACTCATACTAAAACAGCTGAACTAGCAGCTCAGAAGTCAAAAACTGCTATAAAAAGAATCACAGAGTGGGTCAGTCAACCGTGTCTTAGTTCAAACATTGGCAAGACAAAAGGGATGTTCTTTTCTAAAACCAATGCACATCCTCCTTATGTTCTCATCAAGGGTGCAAAGATTGATACAAAACATGAACCGCAGCTTCGCAAATTTTAAACAAATTGGGAACAGTCTCTATGGATGCCACCACAATATGTAAGCTATGCTCCTTTGCCACATATCTTATTGTACTGTAACAGTCATCAAAACAAACCTTGAACACCGGATACTACAACTATAACTATAATTGGCGGTTTGTTGAATGAGTGCTTCCCACTCAAAATGACAAGAGAGAAAAAAGCAGATTTTCACAAACCTTGGTTCACTTCTGGGCTCAGGAAAAATCAAGTTATATAAAAGATATATCACAAATCCAACTCCCCTGAATTTGAAAGAATACAAAACCTACAAAAATAAGTATGTACATATTTTACACACTGCTAAGAAAATATATTTCTCAAAGAAATTTCAAGAATCAACAAATAATATAAAAGCTACATGGAATACTATAAATCAATTGTTAAATTAAAAAATAAAAACATCATTGGGTTCTGGCTCTCAGTTTTTGAGTGGGGATATACTGATCAGTGATCCGCATGAAATTTCCTGTGGTTTTAATAATTTCTTTGCAAATGTGGGTGCCTCTCTCTCAAATAAAACCAATATCACTGAGGGTAGTCCTTTAGATCATTTAGGAAAACAGTATCCCTGTATATTACGGTTTAACCCTCCACAATTAATTTAAGAAGTGATATTATTAAGAATTTAAAAAACACCTCAGCCGGCCATGATGAAATCAATGTTTCATTAGTAAAAGAAGTGTCAGACTACATACTGGAACCTCTCACCCATATTCTAGGCCGATCTTTGGCAACCGGTGTTGTTCCCAAAGAGCTAAAAAACAAAAGCAAAAATTGTACCATTGTTTAAAACTGGTGATCAAAGCAATTTCACAAACTATCGACCTGTATCCATTTTACCTTGTTTTTTAAAAATCCTTGAGAAGTTACTTTACAGTAGAGTATTAAACATTTACAAGACAATGATATCTTATACGAACATCAATATGGATTTAGAAAGCACAGTTCTACTTACATGGCACTTTTACAGCTCATAGATACCATACAGGCAGCTACTGATATTAACAACTATTGTCTAGGTATTTTTTTAGACTTATCCAAAGCATTTGATACTGTTAATCATGATATTTTGTTTGCTAAATTACAATATTATGGTTTTCAAGGTGACACACTTAAGTCGCTAATTTGTTACATGGGTGAAAGAGAGCAGTATGTAGTAATGAATGGTTGTGCATCTACCACTGTTAATATAACATGTGGATTACCACAAGGATCTGTATTAGGACCTTTATTATTCCTCATTTATATTAATGACTTTTCATCAGGTTGTAAAGCTTCACTACCTATTTTGTTTGCTGATGATATGAACATGATTTCATCACACAGTGACCTACACACCCTAATAAACAACACAAATGAAGAACTGGTGAGAGTTGCAAGATGGTTTAAAATTAATAAGCTCTCATTAAATGTCAAAAAGTCCAATTTTATAATCTTTCTAGGTAGAGGTAAGAAATATCTGAGGGATCATGCTGGAGTTTCAATAGAGGGAAATAAAATTTCTCGAGGCTCTTACATTCAATTCTTGGGGATCCAAGTGGATGAGAATTTGAATTGGAAAAAACATATTAGTGTCATTCATACAAAAATTGTGAAGTCACTTGGAATCATCAGCAAACTTTGAAGGTTTATAAAATGTATCTTGTTTACTGACCTTATATTATACCATGATTTATCCTTATTTAATTTATGGTAATAGTGTTTGGTCGAGCACTTACCCCTCCAAACCTTCATAAACTTTACTTGCTGCAGAAGCGTTTTGTACGATTGGCAGCTTTTTCTAGCACAACAGATCCCTCTGCCCCTCGCTTCAAAAAACTGAATATCCTGTCTGTGTACAACATCAATATTCATCAGATATGTGTTTTTATATATAAATACATGTTTTCACCCTGTGCTTTACCATCTTCTTTTAAAAAAAATGTCATGTTAAATTCCCAATTTCATTCTTATACTACTAGACAGGTTGATTATCTTCATCTTCCTTTTTATAAAACTAAACACGGCCAGTTTTCCCTCAGATATCGTGGTGTGCAAATATGGAATGCTAAACATTTTTAAAAGGAAATTGTCATTTCACCTAATTCATGAAGTTTTATTGTGTATGCTTAACTACATTGCATTTATGTATGTTTTATATGCCCTTTTTTGCCCTTTTTTGTCAATTCTATTGGGTTTTTGTGATCTCAAATAGTTTTTCAATTAGATATGTGTGTAGATTTTTGCTTTTGATGTTTTAATTGTCGTTTTTTTTGTGTAGTCTGTTCTCTTTTCCTTTCTTTTCTTTTTCTTTTCTTTTTTGTATTGTAAATTGTTGGTTTCTTTTGAGGTCCCTCGTATAAGCCTGTTGGCTTCTTGACCTCTCCTGACATTTATTTTTATCCTTTAATTTGGTTTTCTTTTAAATCTCTTATGTGTGCAAAATAAATACTGGAGAAATATCCCTCTCTGAGCTTTGAGAATTTTGGATTATTTTCAAATTTGTGTCTTGGGTATAAAATCTGCCAAAGACTATTCAGCTTTTGTTTTGCATTTAAATGTCCTTGCAGGTAATTAGTCTACATGGTGCTGAATTGGTGTGTGTGATGAGCTACTGTGTGTAGCTTTCTTGTTTGTCTAGTTTGTATGTTTTGTTCGTGACCTGCAATGTGAATATAAATGAAACTCAGCTCAAGAGCAATACAAATGTTAGCATGTATGTTTATTGTATATGGTCTCTTACCAATAAAATAAATAAATAATAAATAATGTTATTGTGACTTTTTTCATAACAACATATCAGTGTATCCTCTTATATCACACAACACCCTAATTATTTCACAAAATTCTCCACCCTCCCATTGCTTCTAGTGGTGATGGCCAAATGAAGCTTCATGAAGCACCAGTTGTATTTTCTGAACCCACTAGATGGCGCTCTTGGTGTAATGAAAAAGGCTCAAGGGATGTAGATGGCGCTCTTGGTGTAATGAAAAAGGCTCAAGGGATGGCAATGCAGTTTGGTTTCAACTCGCAACGGCCAAATGAAGCTTCATGAACCATTTTCTTTATTTTTGGGGTCCACTCTGACACTCTTTGTTCAACAAAGGGTTAAAACCAAACTGCATTGCCATCCCTTGAGCCTTTTTCATTACACCAAGAGCGCCATCTAGTGGGTTCAGCAAATACAACTGGTGCTTCATGAAGCTTCATTTGAACGTCACTACTATACACTGTTCAGAGGCCGCTGCAGAGTGAAGTCGCTGCCGTGTTCAGAGGGAACGGCCATGCGACCGTCTAATTGCTTCCTCCCATCAGTGCCAGCTATATGCTCAAGTCCAGATACAGTAACTGACAGTAGGTGTGCTTAAATGTGCATTTAGTTCAGCACCTATCTCTTTCTCATCTCACCTCCCCTTCACTCTGTCTAGATCTGCCGACCCTTCCGAACCACATGCTGCACCCAATGATGTTAGTGTGAAGTACATATCCACTATTACCTCTCCACCTCTACCCCGGCCAGAGACCAACCACTGCCTTGGTTGTTCCATTTCCAAACATAGTTGAGTTTTAAAGAGAAAATATCTCAAAATAACTGCTTAGGAATGACCTGAGGAACGTCGCAGAAAGCTCAAATATCCCAGATCCCAACCTGATTGAACATTTGAGGGACAGATAATTTAGGTTCATTAGTTTAATCATATACTGCATGAAAAAATGGACATAGTTATCATAACGACACTCACTGGTTTGTTTGAAGCCTGGAGTTTGGCATTACGGCCATTGCCAACTTGTTTTTCTGAAGCCAGATGTGATCATATTTGGACGGAAAGGTGAAGCTTTGGAGGAGCAAGAGGTGGATCTGACTGAGAAACCAAGGACACTATCAGTAGACAGCCTATCACTCAAAGTGGCATGCACTTCATTATGTTTAGCTTTAATAAAATGTAAACAGGTCATCCATCTATCCATTTTTATCTGCTTATCTGGGGTCATGTCTCAGGGGCAGGAGGCTGAGCAGAGTACTCTAGCAGAGTACTCTAGACGCCCCTCTTCCCAGCGATGCTTTCCAGCTCCTCCTGGGAGATCCTGAGGGCTTCCCAGGCCAGATGAGATAATCCCTCCAGCGTGTTCTGGTCTGCCCCGGGGCCTCCCACCAGTTGGACATGCTCAGAGCACCCCTAACAGGAGGCGACACCCGAACCACCTCAACTGACCCCTTTCGACGCAAAGGAGCAGCAGCTCTACTCCGAACTCCTTACCCTATCTCTAAGGCTAAGCCCAGACACCCCACGGAGGAAACTCATTACAGTTGCTTGTATCCATGATCTCGTTCTTTCAGTCACTACCCAGAGCTCATGACCATAGGTGAGGGTTCGGGACGTATACGGACCGGTAAATTGAAAGCTTTGCCTTCTGGCTCAGCTCCCTCTTCACCACAACTGTCTAGCACAGCACTTGCATCAAACTGCCTGTCCATCTCACGCTTCATTTTACCCTCACTCATGAACAAGACGCCAGGATACTTGAACTCCCTTTCTCGGGGCAGCAACTCTGTCCCAACCTGTAACCTCCTGTTCTGGAGCCAGCCTCAAGTGGACATTTAAAGAACTGCAGTTTTTGACACTTCTGTGTTGTCTTCATTTTTCATCCCTGGATGTTACCACTTGGTTTTATAATAAAAATGGCCCTCTCTCCTGGTCTGTAAAGCATCCTTCACATGTCCTTTTAATCCACCTGGGTGTCACAGAATATAGTCCGCCAGTCCTCTCAGCAATGGCGTCATTTGTCTGCAGTAATTATACTAATGTCTCAAAATTAATATAGCAATAATTTATTGATGATGAATGCTAAAAGTAGCTGTTCAAAATGACCTTGACTTATCGAATTGCAGGAGCCTTGGCACAAGTTCACAGATCTGAGCTCAGTCCAAGAGGTTGAGACTGACATCAGTGACAGGAGAGCTCCCTCCAATCTCTGCCTCCTCTGGGCTACACAGCTCGGGAAATGATCCATCTCTTTTTACTGCATGTGAAGGAAAGCAATATGCAAATCTCGCAGCACTAATGTGCGCTGTGGCCGGGCATTACTGAGGCTTAATTTTCACATTTCTCCAAACTCCCTCATGTCTGTGCCCTGGCCATCCAAACACCGGGCAAGTGGCAATTCTCACTTATTTGTGGGCCCCCCGAACCACCCAGTGGACCATGAAATGAGTTCATTTCACCACAGTGAGATGCAAATGACTGGTGCTACAATAATATCACACCCTGTCATAATCAGTTATGCATTTTGAAAAGGGAGGAAATGCGTCGTTCTGTCACTTTCTCAGTATTGTCTCCCGTTTGAAAGGATGATGACTCCCAACACAAATGCATGAAAAGGTCTGGCAGCATAAACACATATTGTACTCAGTTCTTCCTCACTGACTTTACAAGGATTTTCATTTTGCTATTATGGGCCCTTGTGTAATGGCCTCACTGTGTTTGTTCCACTCATTTCCTCTTTTCGAAGCCGTTCCATATGATGAGCTCCTCATTTAATACACATAAATACCTCGGTGACCCTCCTATCAGACAGCCCATCATTTTCGAGGCGGCCAGTGATTACTGGGCCAATTAATCTAGAGATAATGCTTACATGTTTCCATATGCCAATGAGTGACCCATTCACTGCCGAGCTGCTGAAAGACCTGAGGATCTACTGAATGGTACACTCTAATCTGTTTGGGGACGCTACAGCATTTTGTAATGTGTCTCAATAGTGACTACTGACAAGTTCATGTTCAGAAAAAACTTGAATGAATCGAGATGTTTACACTCTTATCCTGTCAAGCTCTTGATTTGTAAGTTCTTATTTTACCTCAGACCTGCGTTCTTGCTCACATAAAACCCTCTAATTAGTCAACATTTGCCTCTGTGAGTTAACTGGTAGGTAAGAAATAATACATTTGGGGAAATAAAAGAAACAATGTGAATGTTATGACAGCCTGGAGTGCATTGTAGCCCGTATAACCAGCCCAGTCTCACTTCCAACTCATCAAAGATCCCACTGTGTCAGTGGTGTCATCGTCAGACACTGATGCACAAAGGCACCATTCGTGGCAGTATGACATGCAACTACTGTTCTATCCACCTCATCCCTAGCCCCCATGATGCATTGCATGAATTATGTGCCCAACTTCCGGCACTGAACCGAAACAGGCAATTTCCGGTAACAGTTTGCTTACAGAACTCTACTACTACTACTCAGTACAGTATGTTATCATACCTCTGCCAACTCTGACAGCCATCTCAAAGCAACCGAAGACGCTAGCAATTAGCTTGCCTTGCTTAAAACATTGTTAACTTTAACATGGCCCGAGCTAGCTTAAGGTACATGTGCTCCTTCTAAAGATGATTTCAGATTTCTGATGACTTATTAAGAGATGCTAAGACATTCGGCAAACATTTAACATAATTCAGCATTAACTGTAGCTCCATGTAAAGTGAATAAATGTGATGTTTCCCAGCTAATCCTCTGCTCGTCTGCGTTAACGATGCAGTTTACATGTTTTTTTAACTTCTGATTATTAAAAACTGTTCTGAGTGAAACATGGGCAGCACTCATTTTGTTATATGATATAAAGGAAGTTCGGTAAATCAGTAACACATTCTCAGCCTTTATGACTAAATACATATTTCAAGGTTTGTTCCTGAGTTTATTTTCTAATGTCGGTTGAGAATGAAGTCAGACAGGGAATGACAGGGATATCATGTACTGACATTGAGTGACAGACCTGTCAGTCTATGTGTCACTCTCTTCTGCAAATTCTGATTTAATACTTTTTCACTATGTCTCGTGAAGCTCTTGTGGTTTTATTTCTCGTATCATTGGTCCCTTTGGCAACAGGAACAATCCCTTTTTGTTCTGGTCACATGTTCAACACAGAGTTGCAAGACAAAAATTTAGCTTAGACTGGTTGTGAGTCGTTACCGACACGAACAGTGCAACAGGTACCAGAGCTCCGCAAAGACATTTTAGAAAATGCTGAGTTAACTTGAATATTTGTTAAAAAATAAATCAGTATTTGCGAAACTGAAGGCAAATTACTTTGGAAAAGAACCAGCGTTGGCAGTTAGCCACCAACAGTAGCCACTGGGACTAACCACAGACAGTCTATGGGACTAGCTAGCTTACTGCTACTTCCGCTTTCTCACCGGAAGTTATGCACCTAATCATTTATACAGTAGAGCGAAAAAGTCTGTATGGGAGGGTGAGAGAGGGCGGGTGGTCAAACAAAGCCTGGACTTTCACCTGGGAGCCCACTGTTCAAATCATGAGCTTCATTTCTAACCCTTATCACACCTAAGGTAATAAATCAAAAAGCAGTGCAAGTGTTAAGCAAGTGTTTTACCTACATTGTCATTTTATTTTGACAAAAGATGCATTTAACAAGCAGTAACAACATTTCCTCTGAAAATGGAAGTGTATTTTGAAAAGACACAAAGCATGTACCAAGCGTAAATTGAGAAACCGTCCATTAACTTCCAAAATAGATGCAGAGGGGTACCTAGCGCGTCAAGTTTAGATGCGTAATACTCAAGGTTGACGGAAAAGGTGAGCGAGATGGGGATGACACGAAGCAAAGGGTCGCCCCAATGCGGCCATTCCTTAATTAAGAATGTAAATTGTGTTTAAACTGTCATCCATCCATCTTAGGCACACTGCCAGTGTGGTTGCAGGGATAGCAGAGTCAGTCAGTTGGTTTGTTGCCCACTTTGGTATCGATCTTGTCAGTGCATTCTCACGTCTACATATTATGAGCTACATATCCTCTTGCGTCTGCTGCTTATGCCCCAGGACGCCCCAGCCAACACCTGGACGTCAACAAAACCACATAGTTAGGTCAACTCATTCTCACTCTACATATCTACGGTCATGGTCTTTGGTCATGGACTTTCCGTATCGAGATATGACAAGCAAGGTACCCTGGGTGCATTAGTTGTTGACGTTGGTTGGGTTTAGAAAAAAAGAACAGGGTTTGGCTTTACAAACAGGAAGTGAACACCGGCATCCCGGGTGACAGCCTGTGGTTGTTGGATCGATCCACCACGCCTCCCACCCACCTTACTCAGACTTCCGCCCCCTTATCTTTCGTCGTAATGTTCCCCCTGATGTCGCCAGGCACCCTTAAATAACGGTGACCGGCCGCGTGTCATACCAGTGTCTGACACTGGAAATTCCTGACCAAGCTCCGGTATTGAACAACTTCAGAGTGAGATAGGATGTACACACGATCACATTACTACAAATAGTCTGACACTGTGTACTTTGTCATGTCTTTATTGCTATGTTCTCTTAAAGAATGCAACGTTAGCCATATGAATCATAAACGTCCAGCCCAGTTAGTGTCACAATGCGATGGCCTCGTCCCTGAGCTTTGTGTTTGTAGTGAAGCTTACACGCAACAAGCTCTATGAATGATCCTCAGTGAAGCCCCGTGCTCTTGTATGAGCAGTAAAATAACAATCATACTTCTGTAAGAAATGTCAGACACAAGTTATTAGGCTGCCAGACTATAAATAGAAGATGGCACATTTTCACCGCTCGCATTATCGTTTGCCAGCAGATGCACGGGAGAGAGAGGAAACGCGCTAAAACAGTCCATTTAGTGGTGAGGAATAAAACTCTATTTGTTTTAATCATTAAACAAGGGGGGAGTTATTGGACTGAAATATGTGTGGCAATATTATGTGATGCTAAATAGCTTGGCTGCACTGTGATGAATTTCAAACAGCCAGAGGTCACACAGAGTCCAATAACAATGGATGTGTAGATATGCATGGAAAATCTGTGGGGGTGGAAATGAATGCACGCTCATTATAGCTCCCTTGTTTTCTGCATTTTCATCTCTGAAATCAAGGGAGGACCAGACACCATTAAAAGTGGGGCGGATGGAGCGGCGCTCTGATAGGCTGCTCTGTGTCTGTCTGAGCTGCACTTTTATCTTGAAAGCAGAAACAGCTTGTCAGAGGTATAGAAACTTTGGTAAAGTGACTGCAGGCCAGCCTTCTATTAGGAGATACTCCTGTATTACGACTTTATAGCTCTGTTATCTGTTGCAGGTGCTCGTCACATGTCTGATGTCTATGAGTGGTTAGCACTTTTTCCTCTTTTCTCGCCCATTAATCACCAAAACTGAATATTTTGACATTGTTAATTTGGTACTTCCACGTGAACAGAGGATCGGAATACCCAGAAAAGCCAAAATAAAGTGGCTAGACGTGTGATATGTAGTGTCTTTGTTAGAGGCCAAACAAGTCATTGAAATCACATATTGGTTACTGCAGCTTTCCTCCTGAACACACATCTGCACGTTCTCGCTAGTGTGTTGTGTCAGACAGCAGCACCTGCTGCACAGCAGGGAATGTGGAGGCAAATTGTCACAGTGTGTCAGGTGTCTTTAATGGCGTTTAATCAACGATGTTGCAGAGGTAAAGACAGATGCATTCATTTAGATGAATCTAGCAGAGGATAAAAAGTGTTGGGAACAGGCCCGGACTGCCTGTGAGCTTTTTGTATTGAGGTAAATGCATTTTGGAGCGCTGCCACGGACTTGATTGTGTGTTATCTTTAGCTGCACTGCACATCACGTCAGTGCAAAGTAACCCTTGAGATGGGCTCTATCTACAAGGAGCTCTCGGGCGAGATGATAAAGCTGCTTGCTTCTCTGTTCTCACAGGTAGGAACTTCTTCTCCTGTAGGAAGCTGGAAAAAAAATCTCCTGACAAACTGCTGCAGAGAAACAGAAATGATCTCTTTGCACTTATTTGTGTCAGGGAAGAGATGACACTGAAAACGTCAAGTGTATGTATTGATATCAGTATTGGTTATCGGTCAAATAACTTGTTGTATATTGGCAGAAAATCCAATATCGTGAATCCCTACTGCCTAGTTTTTAAAGGCAATGCCTACTTTTTTATACTTATTAGTGGTAATGGCCAAATGAAGCTTCATGAAGCACCAGTTGTATTTGCTGAACCCACTAGATGGCGCTCTTGGTGTAATGAAAAAGGCTCAAGGGATGGCAGTGCAGTTTGGTTTTAACTAGCAACGGCCAAATGAAGCTTCATGAACCATTTTCTTTATTTTTTGGGTCCACTCTTGCACTCTTTGTTTAACAAAGCTTCATTTGGAAATCACTACTTACCAGGTCCTACTAACCCCAAATACCTAGGAATAAACTCTACTCTAGACTATGCAGAATCTGTTAACCTAATGTGATGCCTATGGCCTCCAAGCGGCGGAGAGTGAGGTAAACAGGTGCACTGTGTTGGCTCTCTGTGTAAACACTTTAGCATTAGCCAAAATGTTGGAGCATTTTAATTATATTGAGGCCACAAATTGCATCTCATGTGCACAAATTTATTGACTGTTTCTCTGTGGCCACTCCCAGGCTCCACAGTTTTAACTAGCGATGGCCAAATGAAGCTTCATGAACCACAAGTTGTATTTGCTGAACCCACTAGATGGTGCTCTTGGTGTAATGAAAAAGGCTCAATGCAATTTGGTTTCAACCCTTTGTTGAACAAAGAGTGCTAGTGTGGACCCAAAAAATAAAGAAAATGGTTCATGAAGCTTCATTTGGCCATTGCTAGTTGCAACCAAACTGCACTGACATCTCTTGAGCCTTTTTCATTACACCAAGAGCGCCATCTAGTGGGTTCAGCAAATACAACTGGTGGCTCATGAAGCTTCATTTGGCCATCACTAGTTTTAAGTCAGAAGGAGGGATGTGATGTCATTCTGTCGTCTCATTTAGTCACTTGTTTGCAACCACCTTTTTTTAAATAACATAAAAGCTTCAGAGTTCACGAGTCGGGTATTTACTTACGTATTTTATGTGGGGAGTGGTAAAATGCTAACTCATTTCCTGCTATTTCCTGTATAAATGTTTGTTTGGAGTTGACTCCAGATTGAAGGGAATTATTTTCCTGACTTGCTGACATCTTTCTTCAATTATTTTGAGTTCACTAATTTCGCTTGCTGGTCCCACTGAAGCAGGATGCCATGAACATCTCTTAACTTTAAGGGGCACTCCAGTGTTGTACTTCCATGAGGTTTGAGGACTCACAAGAGAAAATAACAGTACATCCTACATCACCCATGATGCAACCGATAGACACACACTTCCACTATGTGCTTTGAGAACCATAACGCGTCACTCTGACATAGTCACAATCATTTTACCAGACTTAACAAAGCTCTTCCAGAGGCACAGGTGATACATATACAACTGTTCACAGGCTGAGCAGGACTTAACATGACAATGAAACAGATCTGCATGTGTCAAAGGCACTGGGTGCCTGAAAGATGATTGGTCCTCCTGATTGCCCCCATCTTCATAGTGTCACTGTGTCCTGCTCACTGAATCATGATGTGGGGAAAGCATTCCTGCAGTAACATGACTGCGCACAGAAGAGCAGAAGACACAGCAGAGTCTGGTGTCTGTCTCAAACTAAACCAAATCACACCTAATGAAGAGCAAGATGTGTTCCTCAATGAGCTAATACGCAATATGATTTGTTCCATATTCCCCCACTGCAGTGATGGAAGTGACAATAACACAGTTATGAATAATAATACAATGAGTTTCATTATTAAACATGACTGTACAGCAGATTAGATGGTAGAAACCAGAGCTGGCACGCAGCTCACTTTCTGTTTCTGTGTGCTTGCTTACTGTGTGTGTGTGTGTGTGTGTGTCTGCAGTGGCTGCTGCCAATTTATGGAGTCATGAGCGGGGGAGCGGTGGTGGAAGTCAGGCTGAAATTTCAGAAATGGCCTCCATCCCTTCTCCAGGCCCTCCTGTCAAATGCAGGAGTTTAAAAAGTATTTTGAATAACATGAAGGCAAACAGCCGTGACTGTGTGGGAGACGGTGAACACAGCAGTGTGTGCTGCATTGTCTGCTGTCTACATGGGAATATTTACTGTCATCATAAAACCTGATACAGAACTGCGGTTTGTTTAAAGTGGGGACATTTTCAGAGTTATACTGCAGATACATTCATACATTTTCATACTACTACATACTACTAAAAGTTTTAAAATGTACGCTTACTGTTAAATAATACCATTTTCTGTTGGAATATTCATATAAATCATACCATGGAGCACATTAATGTGGCCTTTATGCAGGATGCAGCCTTGGGTCACCAGGGGGACAGTGTGTACAACCCCTTCCAACACATTCTTATCCCAACTCTTCAAATACCACTGCTTTGTCAGTGGCGTAAATGTCAAAATATGATGCGTTAGGTAGCCTTCTGTGTCACATTTGGATGTTCACAAACGGCGTCTCGATTGACACTTGTTACATAAGTTGTGTCTTTTCAAAATAAACTTCCATTTTCACAGAAAATGTCCAGTTTCTGCTCATTACATGCATACAGTCGTCTTTCAAAATAAACTTACAATGTAGGTCAAACACTTTGGATCTCATTCATGAAACGTGAGCAGAACAAATATGTGTGTAAAGTAGTGACGGCCAAACGAAGCTTCATGAACCAGCAGTTGTATTTGCTCGTTGAAACCAAACTGCATTGCCATCCCTTGAGCCTTTGTCATTACACCAAGAGCACCATCTAGTGGATTCCGCAAATACAACGGGTGGGTCATGAAGCTTCATTTGGCCATCACCACTAATAAGTATAAAAAAGTAGGCATTGTCTTTGAAAACTAGGCAGTAGGGATGCACGATATTGGATTTTTCTGCCAATATACAACAACTTATATGACCGATAACCAATACTGATATAGAGTGCCAGAGTGGACCCAAAAAATAAAGAAAATGGTTCATGAAGCTTCATTTGACCATTGCTAGTTGAAGCCAAACTGTATTGCCATCCCTCGAGCCTTTTTTATTACGCCAAGAGTGCCATCTAGTGGGTTCAGCAAATACAACTGGTGCTTCATGAAGCTTCATTTGGCCATCGCTAGTGTAAAGTGTTCACAGAAGGAAATTTGCGTGTATTTTGGCATTCATCAATATGTTAGTAGCTCCGATCTTTTCCGAGGCACTAACAAAATCTACACCTGCTGCTGACTGCTTGTAGTGTTAGTGTAAATAAGAAATGCACATAAATATTGCTTGTCTTTATTTGTATTGTGCTCTCTTATGTTCACAATACACAAATGCCTTTGAAAAGGTGAAAGTTAAACATGACAAAGGCTTTTAATTTAGCTAGTTGGCATTTAGCAGATTTAAGCTTCAGATTAGGTTAGAGTTGTAAATAACTTATTTAAATCGACTTATGTGTTTTCTACATTGGTGGCATCCCATTCCCACTTGATTCAATCAGGCGAAAGAACTCCACAAATTTATCGTCTGTTTGAGTGGTGAGACTGTGAGACCCACGTTACTGACCAAACACAAAGCTATCAGTGTTGGCTGTCACAATATATAGAGATTTAACACATAATATAACACGTATATAACCTTACCTTCTGAGTTTGCTGTTGACTGCTCCAGCGGAGGCATGTTGCGATGATGTAAGCAATTTGCACGTCTACAGCTGTGACTGGGAAGAGTTTCCTCGTGTAGCTGTTGTGTTTTTTTTGTGTGTACTTCTATATTTTTTGCATTAAATTTCATATCAAACCATTTTCATTTGACTTCTTGGATGGTTCTTACAACAGAGGACACGGAATGGCACCTGTAACGTCCTTCAAGGCATTTGATTTACCTGTCCCTGTCACATCACTGCTCACAGAAGAAAATAAAATGTTTTTCTCAACTGCACTTCACCTAAAATAACTTCAGACTTGTTTCTTTATCTCTCTCTCTTTCTTTGTTTGCTTCATGTTCACAAGTCAACAGGATGCACCACGGGAGCTGTCAATTTACGATTGATCCGTGAACATACACATGTGCCTATGATCAAATCTGAGTTTCCCGTGGGGCTCATGAATCCAGTGTAGGTTTTTAGTACCAAGGTTTTTTATGTGCAAATCTACTTACAGATTTACTAACATTTCATGAATGAGACCACTTGTTTTTACATTTTTTGCCTTAAGTTTAGGCAACAAAAGCACGTGATTAGGTTCATCATCATTCAACATCATAATTCAGCAACAGAAGGGGAGACATTTGATCAGATACTGAATTGGTGACACTAATCTTGGGTGTCCACTTTGAAACTGTGCTGATTGTATAGATCTTCTTATGTAAACTGTAAGTGCAACTTGACTGTTTGTGAATGCATACAACTGCAAGGCGGTAATTCTAGTTTAAGCAAACAATCAGAATACTTCATCCACCACTATCAGGCACAAACTTCAGATGTAACTACAGTATTCATTTTACTGCAGAGTGGAAGACTTCCAAAGCTGTCCCACAGGGGAATGTGTTGCTTAAATGTCTTATATGCCTCAAGAACTGAGCTATATCAAGATGTATTATGCAGTTAATTATCTCTCTTATAGCGAGACCATTCCTTCAAATTTTGTGTAGCTCTGTTTGAAGAAATTGCCCCACCAAATTGCCATTGGTGTTATTTTTCTCAGTTGTTGTTCTATCATAAATTACATTGTAGAATAAAAGAAGTGATTGTATCCTATTGCATAAATGCACAGATACTGATTCAGCAGCATATAGCTGCTTCCTTCCTGATAATACTGTGAATCTCCTGTGAGGAAGAGGATTATATTGAAGGAATTGTGATGTGCTTTCAGCCTCGACCAGCACAAAGCATCTTCCACCGCACTGGGCCAATGACTCACCACTTAATGTCCTGACTCTGACCTGCCGATGGACGAAAATCAATCTTTATGCTAAGTTTCCCTGTACTGATCCTGAAAATGACAGCCATTATCCAGATTTACATTTTATCTCCTGCTAAAATAATGACAATAAATCATCAGGGGTGTCACGGCTGTCGATAATTACACAGTGAATGGCCAGTGAGGAGTTTGTCTTGGATAGGACTGTGATCCGCTAACAGCCGAGTACGGAGGAGAGGATGGCAGTGAAAAATGAGTCTGCTTTGCATACATGGATGAGCAAACAAAGCGTGCATCATGAATAAGCGATTTTTGTTTGCTTGTGGATTAATGTTGCCTCTGTGTGCTAAAAGAATGTCTTTTAGTGTAGGCCATGCAGAGGCACCCACTCCTGTTTTCAGCGTCTCTTAGTGGACCTCATGTTGCAAAGTGACAGTGATAGACTACCTAAAAGTAATATTCGGTTTTACCATGTCCATTATTTTATTTATCCTTTATTCACTTTTATGGAACTATTTGCGGTGATATTTTTTAAAAAGAACAAATATAGCCGCAAGCCAGTGACGTCCAAATGAAGCTTCATTAACCACCAGTTGTATTTGCTGAACCCACTAGATGGCGCTCTTGGTGTAATGACAAAGGCTCAAGGGATGGCAATGCAATTTGGTTTCAACTAGTGATGGCCAAATGAAGCTTCATGAACCATTGTCTTTATTTTTTGGGTCCACTCTGGCACTCTTTCTTCAACAAAGGGTTGAAACCAAACTGCATTGCCATCCCTTGAGCCTTTTTATATTACTTTATTACAGGCAGCATTTTAAACTGATGCCATCCCGTGGTGTATTACACCGGAATTCCACTGGATGCGTGTCCGTTGCGGAATGGCTGCGCTGGTTATCCGCTGCGTGCTCCGCCGTCCGTCAACACCCACCGGCTACGTTTGCTGTGCAGAGCGGTGCTGCTCCCCTGGACAGTGGGAGTCACGAGGACCCACGAGAATTCACGCATAATCGCGCGATATAACAAGATGTAGCTTCTATAAACAGAACCACAAAATCAGAGGAGTAGTAGGAAGACATCTTGGTGCACCTCCATGATTAACATCTCCTCGTCCATGGTGTCAACGGGGTGAAATGACGTCTGAAAATCTCTGACCTGTTGACTTCAGGCCTGCCTCTGCCCATTATGTAGTTTTCAAGGTGTAGTGCAGGGAAATATGATCCGCCGTGAACACTGTGTATTTTATTTTGAAAATTAACTGGATGTTTTATTTTGTTTCTGTACACGTCTTGCTGCCCCGCACGATCTGCTCTGTGCTGAATTGCTGCGTTGTGCTCCGGCATCCGGCAAAAATAGAAGTCCTGCGTATCTGTTGCCGAGGGCTCCAGAGTGCCGCAGCTGAGACGGAGCGCAGACGCAACCAACACGCATCTGGTGGAATTTGGGGGTTATACTGCCACAACAGGTGCTGTCCAACTGCGTTGTGAGCTAATGCCACTCGTCCACATATCATAATGATGCAACAGGTGCAACCGGCGGTGTGTTATAACACCGAGAAAGGTTCTGTCCAGCCATGTTACAAACTGACGCCACTCAACGGCTTATCAGACCACCACGAAAGGTAGCTTCTGGCATCCTGTCTGACATCAAAATCACTGACAATGCAGCAGTATTTGACGACTTCAGAATGAGAATGGGCTGGTTGTTCTCACCACTGTCAAGTATAAGCCTCAGGGTGCACTACTGGGCCCATTACAGCTTGGCGTATATATCAAAAAGCTCACTTGGACATGCATCACAAAGGTGAGATTTATGTTTTGTCAGTATTGTTTTTAAGCAGTATTTTTTGGGTATTCAAAACGGTTCCCAGGACGAATGCTCACTGGTTGGTTTGACAGATGTTGGCAGGAAGTTCCTGTCTCATCCAGTCCCAAACAGGGCTAATGTATCGGTATCGTAGGCAAAGATTCCCTCAGGATGAATCTTATCTTTGATTAATTTTACATCATAATGCAGTTTCATTTTAAACAACTACCTAATATCTGCTCCAAATCTGTGGATTCCACCCTCAGAATCCCCATTTGGAAGTCGCAATTTCAGAAATCCACACTCTGAAAAAATGACTTTGCCTGTATGTCTGTAAACTGTATCTGCAGAAACAAGGAGGACTAAAACGATTCACATCATAATGTGTCAGCCTCTGATGTTATCTTCGTAGAAATGCGTGTGATAGAACACAAACACTGCTCTCGCATCCTCCTCTAGTTGGATTAAGGTAAGAACGTCAAGCGTTTTCCTGTCATTTCTGACAGGCTCGAGTGGAAACGCACTCCTTCAGGTCTTTGTCATTTGCATTGGCTCCCTTTGGGGTTGACACGGGTGAAATGAAAGCAGAGACGCATTACATATCCATGCAGTGTTTCTCCTTTTGACAGGAGGACACAGAGAGGGAAGTGCAGGGCATACGTATATTACCTGTCAGCCTTCCATTAGTTGTGCCGCTGCCTTGGGTCAACATATTAGAGAGCTATTGAGTGAAAATGGCATTTTTCTTCACGTGGCAAACTGCTGCACATACTTTCAGATGTCCTTATATGATATGGTTATGTACTTTCAATTGTATGCACACTGTGCATCCAGTATGTTGATTTTTGTTTTGTATATATTTTGATGTTTTTGTCGTATAAACAATAGCTCCAAATATACCCCCTAAAAAGTAACACATTCCTTTTGTGTTGTAACTGCAGGGAAGTTAAAAGCCCTGTTGTGGTGCATTTTAGTTGTCGATTTTGTACTTCCTGTGAAATCCACAGAGGCAGAAGTTAGACAGGAAGTGGTGTTTTTCTCTTGTTACTTCCAGCATGGCCTTGTTGTTTCCATGAAGCCTGCTCAATCCACTGCCATCCCTTCGTGTGGCTTCCTTTAAATGGCACCATCTGTTAGTTTTACAGTACTTGTGTAAGTGTTTTATGTTTGTTATCAAGTGATTCTTTTTTGTGGAGGAGATGCTGAAATGGTTTGTCAGATGACTTGCTCCTCCTTGGATTCAGCGCAGACTGTCCAGGATAAAAGGCTCTCGCCAGGTGCACAGGACGCCATCGGTTATCGAATTTTTTTTTCCTTTCCACCCATTTTGCAGAAAATTAAAGATCTTATATAACACAAGCACAACGTAATTGTTTGAGACATCGACTCAGACTGAGAACCCCGGCTACGGACCCAAGGTGCCATAATGGCCTTTATCATATATCCTAAAAATATAGATATGAATGTGTTTGTATGTGATTGTGAGAATGATGTGATGAGTGTGTGTTGGTGGATTATGTTCTCATTTATATGATGTTGACTGGATTGCTCCAACAAAGTTTCGTTGTTGACATACAATGACAATAAAGGATTGATCTATTTATCTGTATGTGTCAGCAGCGCTTTCTAAACAGTCAGTACGTGTCCATGCGCAGTAAAGTGGAGCAACACTTATGGCTCCACTTGGCCGTTTAATTGGACTTCTGTCCTTGTCCCAGTATACAAGCGTGGGAGAAGAATCGATTTATTGACTGAAGTATGTCCGACTCCGCTATGATAGGTGGCAATATGCCCTCTTTCTGCTTGTTAGTATTGGACCTTTTACGACCTATGACCTATTACGTCACCAAACAATCAACATTCCACATTTTCCTCCCATCCATATATTTTAGAATATTTAACTCTTTCGGTTGACACAGCATGAACTGTGTCTCGTCGTCTGTCCAAAAATGCATGGATCTGGATATAGATTTCGCCATGTTGTTACCGGATTCTTCTTCTGTTGGACATTTAATGCTATTTGACTTCAGGGTCAAAGCCCGGGGCGGAAACTGTGGAGCATGGGCAGAGCGCCTCGACCAACTTGGGACTGTATACATGCAGGAGTAATTCGAATCCTGATGATATTATCTGGGTGCGGTAGTCTGACTTTGAGAAATTCGATTTAGTACGACTAACCCCTGTCCGCGTTATAAGGCAACCAATCTTGTCTTCTGCTTGGAGGGTAAGGAGCTCCTGGACCTCATTGCTTTTCCAATTTTGGCTGTCGTTTTTCTTCTTTGAATTAGTTGCTAACTGCTACCAGCGACTTTTTAAATCTCCTGCAGTCGGTCACACACATAACACGTTGTCAAAATTCCACACTTGTGCTGCCCATGATCCCATCCTTCCAGCTGTCCTGTTTATACAGACAGTGTTTCGGTGTTGTTCAGCTTGAGGACGAGACAACTCTGCAACCCCATTCGGCAATTGTAACTTTTATGCTGGACAGCTAGGGGACACTGACTTGAAATTCCCAGCTTGAGGAGGCAGTATAAACGTGGCGACTGGCTATCACCCAGCTTAAACTTTGAGCAATGTTGCCATTGAACATGATGAGGGGATTTTCTGAATTGCTCAACATTAATGTTCTACTTGATGGTGTTAAATCATGAGGACTACATATAGCTTCGTTTACTCATTTGCTGTTTTGAATCCCTGTTTGACCTCAAATGATATCCTGTGTGATTCTGGTTGACATAACACAGCAACATATCACATTATACTGTCAACATCTGCAGTGATCCATGCTCTGCCATCCTACAGATATGACTCACATCAGTCTCGCTCACAGCACAGGTAGTACATCTCTCCACAAGCAGTTTTTCAGTAACTGCATTAAGTACATTTATTAAAGTGATGTCCTCAGGCTGTACTTTGGAGGACTATGTATGCTCACTTATAACAAGGGGATTCATTTAATGCAACTCAGTAGCATACAAGTACTCTATAGTGGATACAAGAGGAAAAGGTAAAAGGCTTTCAGATCAAGAATATGCTATGAAAAGAAACAACTGGCTATACAATAGGACCAATTCTTCAACATAACGTTGAAAGGTTGAGCATTCACAGAAAAAGCCTCTGAAGCAATTTTTATGTCAAACACAAAGTACAGCAACAAATATTAAGATTGACTCTCTTTATTAATAAACTTTGTTTATACTACAATAACAAATAAGGATAAAACACGACATTAATAAAATCAGAAGGATGTGATGACTTGTTGGTAACAAAAGCACATGGTTAGTTTTAGGCAACAAAAGCACGTGGTTAGGTTTAGGCAACAAAAGCATGTGTTTAGGTTTAGGCAACAAAAGCACATGGTCAGGTTTAGGCAACAAAAGCACGTGGTTAGGTTTAGGCAGCAAAAGCACATGGTCAGGTTTAGGCAACAAAAGCACATGGTTAGGTTTAGGCAACAAAAGCATGGGGTTTGGTTTAGACAAACATGGTTAGGTTTAGGCAACAAAAGCATGGGGTTTGGTTTAGACAACAAAAGCACATGGTTAGGTTTAGGTAACAAAAGCACGTGGTTAGATTTAGGCAACAAAAGCATGTGGTTAGATTTAGGCAACAAAAGCACCTGGTTAGGTTTAGGCAACAAAAGCACCTGGTTAGGTTTAGGCAACAAAAGCATGGGGTTTGGTTCAGGCAACAAAAGCACATCGTTATGTTTAGGCAACAAAAGCACATGGTTAGATTTAGGCAACAGTTTTAGGTTTGATTTACAAAAAAACATCATGGTTTGGCTCTACATCCACACTTGAAGAGAACACCAGGCTCCCAGGTGAAAGTCCAGGGTGTTTTGGACCCATTCATTGCCCCTTCCAAGCGTCCTACAGGCCTTCAGCCTCACACCATCCAGTGGTGTATTATATCATTGTGAATGGTGATGTCTGGCCTCGTTACAAGCTGACACCACCTGCTGACATATCGAACTGCCATGAAAGGTGGCCTTTGGCATTAGTCTTTGAAGCCAAAACCACTAAGAAGCTGGTGGTACTTGATATGAAATGTCACAAATAAAATAAATAACACAGTTGTTAAAATTCTCTCCATCCTCTCTTCAAAAATGAAAGTCAAAAGAAAAAACAAATTTGGCATTATCCAAAACAGTGCCCCGCAAATCCCAAAATGTCCTTCCAAGTTGCCATGGACATTTTGAAACTCAGCTATAAGGTTTGTTTTATACAGTCTGTGACTTTGACAAGCAGTGTACGTCTCACTAATACAGTAGTTCCCCCATCTCACACATTTACCCACACTGCCTTTTTTTTAAAGAGTGACTAATTCTCAGGGGAGCAGCCCAAGGTCAAACTACCAGCCCGCTCCATCCATTTTTGCCAGCTGTCCACAGTCGTGCTTCCACACACACACACACACACTCCTGCACCCCCACCTCCCAGGTGAGTGTCAGACCCTGCTAACATGTCATGAGAAGCGACATAAATCAGCTCAGCCTCATATCTCATCAGTCCTTGGTCTAGATTAACAGGTTCAGCCAGGCAAGCAGTTTCTGTTCCGAGTGGGGAGAAAGGAAGCCTGGAAGAGTTTCAGACTAGTGAAAATGGGACAGTGTTTAACACGGGTGGTGCCTGGTGAACTTACAAAACACAAAAGGGAAGAACAAGGAAGTCGAGGGGGAAAGGTAGAGATAGATCAAAATCAAAGAAATCTAAAATATGTAAAGATATTCAGATTAATTATCTTTACATGAGCAGATTAGCAGCAACTGCAGCAAAAGCAGGATCAGTAGTAGAACCTGAGAGATGTTTAAGTATCCCTGGGCAGGGCGAAGACAGAACTGTGGAGGCTCTCGCGCAAATTGGTCAAATTGGACCAGGGGCGTCACATTAATCTTGTAGGTAGTTCCCTCCGAAAGGTGGTGCTCAGAGATTTGAAGTTTTATCTAGGATAAAGTAGGATAGGGAGAAATCAAGAAGAAGCCTTGGAGTGGGGTGCATGAATGTCAGGTCATCAGTGGCAGGAAGGTTTGAAGGTGCAGATACTGATGGTAGTGTTGAATATTTAAACTAGAACTCTGATAGGATCACCTTGTATAATTCCACGTCACAAATAACTGATTGATTGATATAATTTCCCATTGGCACTATATTCTAGCAGACAACCACACATTACTACCATACCTTCCCTGTGTAATGTCAGTTTGAATCATTTTGAAGGATGACATTAACAGCGCCGAGTGTCTTAATTCTGACACTGACAGACAGACATGCAGCTTATCTGAGTCGAGCAAGGGGCTCTCTGTTTTTCTGTCATCTGCCCCACCATGTACGAGGTGGAACAGGCCTGCCTCTGATTGGCTTAGTGTCAACATCACCTCTTTCCACTGCCTGCAGACAGCTCTCACCTTATGCCACTCAGTGTTGATATTGATATGACTTTTCCTGACCCTGCTCTGTAGTAAGACTGTTTGTCAGTCACTGTAAACTGCTTGCTCATAACACTGCGGGAGTATATAGTGTTGAGGATCTGAGCTCACAGTTCCACACACAGATGATTTGGTGCTTGTCACACAGGTGAGTACAAGCAGACAGAAAGAGTTCAGTGATTTATTGACAAAAGCTAAGTGGCATAGGGAGTTAGTCCAAACAGAAGTAACTGAGAGTCCAGAGCTTGGGCAGGTAGAGGGTACAGGAAGAACATTCCTGGAGAGGAAGACGAGTTAGTGACATGCAGTAATAGGACATGAATGTTACCAAATGAAGACGACCCAACTTTTCAGAACTTGGGAGCGAGAGAGAAGGACAGGAGGGGGCTCGGTGTATCATAGGAGGTCCCCCGGAAGACTAGGCCTATATCACCCTTACTAGGGGTTGGTCCAAGACAAGTCTGAGCCAGCCCTAACTATAAGAGCCAGCCCTAACTATGAACTTTATCAAAAAGTCTTAAGTCTTGTCTTAAATGTGGAACCACAGTAACCCTGTTTGTGTCTGTTGTTTGGGGAATAACCTCTTCAAACATGCACATTCCACCTACACACCTCAATGATAACAACTGAATGGGAACAATCGAAAAAGACGCCAGCTCTTAGGAAAAAACACTTATATACCCTATACACCGCTATGCACTGCTGCCTATTGCAGAAAGCCCCCCATTCACTCCCACTGCTTCTGTAACTCATCCAGTCAGTTTTTATTTGATGATAAAGTCATCCAAAAACCAATCAGCATCAGTAATCACAGCAATCATACCCACTCCTCTTCTGTGCCCTAATTATGCCTGCATGCAACTTGAAAACAAGTCATGCAAAACATACATTAATATGTGTGCACATTTTGTACTGTGAGTAAAGTTTTATGAGAGAACTCTAAAAATTACATTTCTGATCACCTCCTGCTGTGAAACTGCTGCATCTATCAGATTAATTCATTAATTCAGATGCTGCTGAGTTTTCTTATTCAGCTTTAACACAATATAACCAATATATTAAGGTCAGTGAGCATTCATTCGTGATTGTAAATTCAATCAACAATCAAGCCGGTCAACATCTATTACAAGGCGGCTGTACAGGTAAAAGGAAAGCAACATAAACTGGGATAAGCTTGGTAAAATACGGCTACTTTGTTCAATGGAACTTTGATTTTACAAATGACAGAAAAGAAAGAGGTAAGCTATAAACAAAGAGGGCCTCAAGCTGAATAAATAAAACCAGGGGAGGACTCTTAAATCAGAGCTTTTGTAAATACAAGCCAACTCTAAAAACCACAAAAAACAAAATGGAAATAAAACCTCAACTGTATGACCTTACCTGTCAAAAAACAAAATAAAACAAAACTAGAATTACAGCCTTGCGGTTGTATGACTCTGCAAACCAGTCCAGTTGCACTTACAATTTACATCAATGTCTGTGAAATCATGGATGCTTCACACACACCTTCCTCCGGCAGTTTCAAGATCGACACCCAAAATTAGTGTCACCAATTCAGCATGTAACAAAATATCTATCCTTCTTGTTCCTGAGATATGATGCTATGCTATGTCATTATAAGTGCATGAATTCTTGAGTTATGGCCAAAAACATGTTTTGTGAGTTCACAGTGACCTTTGACCTTCAACCACCACATTCTAATCAGTTCATTCTTGACTCAGAGTGGATGTTTGTGCCAAATTTGAGGAAATTCCCTCAAGGCCTTCATGGGATATCACATTAACGAGAATGAGACAGATGTGAGGTCACAGTGACCTGGACCTTTGACAACCAAAATCAGTTTGTCATTGAGTCTAGGTGGATGTTTGTGCCAAATATGAGGAAATTCCCTCAAGGCCTTCATGGGACATCACATTCACGAGAATGAGACAGATGTGAGGTCACAGTGACCTGGACCTTTGACAACCAAAATCAAATCAGTTTGTTATTGAGTCTAGGTGGATGTTTGTGCCAAATTTGAGTAAATTCCCTCAGGGCCTTCATGAGATATCACATTCATGAGAATGAGACAGATGTGAGGTCACAGTGACCTGGACCTTTGACCACCAAAATCAGTTCATCATTGAGTCTAGGTGGATGTTTGTGCCAAATTTGAGGAAATTCCCTCAAGGCCTTCATGGGATATCACATTAACGAGACTGAGACAGATGTGAGGTGACAGTGACCTGGACCGTTGACCACCAAAATTAGTTTGTCATTGAGTCTAGGTGGATGTTTGTGCCAAATATGAGGAAATTCCCTCAAGGCCTTCATGGGATATCACATCCACAAGAATGAGACAGACGTGAGGTCACAGTGACCTGGACCTTTGACCACCAAAATCAGTTTGTCATTGAGTCTAGGTGGATGTTTGTGCCAAATTTGAGAAAATTCCCTCAAGGCCTTCATGGGATATCACATTCACGAGAATGAAACAGATGTGAGGTCACAGTGACCTGGACCTTTGACTGCCAAAATCAAATCAGTTCATCAATGAGTCTAGGTGGATGTTTGTGCCTTTTTCCTCAAGGTGTTGGGATATTGTGTTCACAAGAATGAGACATACCAAGTCACAATGATCTTGAATCATTTCCTTGTTGAGTTCAAGTGGATGTTTGTGCCAAATTCAAAGAAATTCCCCCAAGGCGTTTTTGAGAAATTGTGCTCATGAGAATGGGACCTGGACAAACGCCTCCGGCCACGGCTGTCGCTGGCGTGGAGTCATAAGAACATTCAAAGCCTCACCGTTGCTCCTGGTGTCTCCAGGTAACAGATTATCTGGGTGTATGTCTGTGTGCTTTCACTAATCAAAATTCTACCTGGCCCAGTCCCCAGGCAGTTAAGCAGGTGCCTCAGTTTCACCACACAACTGTGTGTGTGACTCTCAACAGTTAACATCTATCAGGCACAATCAAATGGAGAGGGGCAGCGGCCTGCTGTTCACATGAAATCACAGCCACTGCAACTGACAAGCTGGCAGAGTACAACTCGTCCGCTGAGTTGCATCTCCTGGATCGGTGAGCTGCACCAGGTGTCTCCAATCAGAATCTTTGGGATGACGGTCAGCAGTCTGCAGCTGTAACAGCATCAGTTTGCTGTATTAATTTTAAAATGGCAGCAAGACATTATTACAAGCTTGGGTTGAGGATTCGGTGTTGGAAACACGGTTGAAATGAAATAAAATGGCACACGGTCTCTGCTTTGGATGTTGATTTAGTCTCACCTTTACTCTTCATGCAGGTGCAGTTAAAACTGGCACAGCATCAGTGGTGAAAATAACAGCAGGCTGTGAATGTGTACTCGAGGCAAATTGCGGCATGATACAACAAAACACACAACACCTCGAGTGATTTAAAGGACTGAAGCACTTCTATCCGTGGCCAGTCATGACATCCATGTACCCAGCTGCTTTCACATTTTCAGCTTTCAGTGACCAGATGTTGTGAGCAGTTGCATGCCTCCTCTTCACCTCCCACAGACCACTTCCTACAGGTGGCCGTCATCCAGACAGCACACGAGCCGTGCCCAGACATACACATCCTCGCAGCTCTGCTCATTAACAAAGCCCAAGGCCCACCCCGGGGCTTTGGGCGCCGCGTTCATCAGGGTGCCGCACACAGCAGCCATCTGGAGTGGGAGCTCCCTGCACTACTGCACCCACTGACTCGCACTGATCCCTCTGTCAGACAGGGAGAGGCAAAACAAATGGTGAATTTTTAATTTGAGCCTCCCAATTTCATACGCAGCTGTTTTGGAAGTCACTTCGGAGAAGAGTTACGGCTGATGTTTGTTTGCGAGTTGCTGAGGCGGCATGATGGGCCGTCACCGTCAGCAGTTTGTGGATTGCCGATCTTTTGTGGAATGCGAGGATAAAGCATAAATAGATTTAAAAACAAAGTTAAAGGAAATTGCTCCTACCATCTTCTCACAGTTGCAGAGCTGTGGATTTATTGAATGGCTATAAGTATGTAAGAAGCTTAGCGAGGCAGATGCTTAATAATGTTGGATTCCTAATTTGACTTTTATCGCTGTTTTTCTCCAACACATCCAGAGTGTCCATACTGTACGTAAACACACACTGCAGGCTGTAAACGGCTAGAAATCTCAGCTCAGTTATTGAGATGCAGGTATTGATCAGCAGCTCCCACAGTTATGCAGAGCGTATATTGTGATGGCGAACCTCATGACTGAATGAGAAATGAGATTACACACCGAGTGGCCCAGTGCAATCTACTAACTATAAAATAATAGAAATCATTTCTAACTTTGAGTACACAAGTCCAAATTAATTAAAATGCATCTCGTCGACAGTCCACTGTGCTCGATTCAACAAATGTTTTCAGTTTCATCTGGGTTGTGACTGTTTGTTTCTTTATATACAATACATCAGTATGTCATGTGAATTTTAAATCACCAGAGGAAGGGCTGGATTAGCCAGCTATGGGACGTTAGGGCAAAATCAGTCCGTGGGTCCCTATTGACCCTCTTTTATTTTAGTCAAAGGTATTACTGATTGGATTTGGGACCATTGCCTGAGTTACAGTCTTCCTTGGGCCTTTCCCACTGTCATTTTTGGCTGCAGAGTCAAGTCATCCATCCATTCATTTTCATTTGCTTATCCAGGGCCGGGGGCAGCAGGCCAAGCAAAGCACCCCAGACATCCCTCTCTCCAGCAACACTTTCCAGCTCCTCCTGGGGGACCCCAAGGCGTTCCCAGGCCAGACGAGATATGTAATCCGTCCAACATGTTCTGGGTCTGCCCCGGAGCCTCCTACCAGTGGGACGTGCCCGCAACACCTCCAGCAGGAGGCGCCCAGGTGGCATCCTGATCAGATGCCTGAACCACCTCAACTGACCCCTTTCAACGCGAAGGAGCAGCGGCTCTACTCTGAACTCCCTCCAGATGTCCAAGCTCCTCACCCTATCTCTAAGGCTGAGCCCAGACACCCCACGGAGGAAACTCATTTCCACTGCTTGTTTCCGCGATCTCATTCTTTCGGTCACTACCCAGAGCTCATGACCATAGGTGAGGGTTGAGACATAGATGGACCAGTAAATTGAAAGACTTTGTCAAGTCATGCCACGCCAATTTGCATTTCCATTATCAGCTACGACATGCTGTCTCACGCCAAGCTGCGCCAGAGATGGGCCTTCTCCAGATTAGGTCAAAAGCCGGGCCACCTGCCCTCAAGCGGGTAGCGGTGACGTCTTGCCAACTGTATGTCATATATAAACATATGACAGTTAATGTATCTCACAGTAATAATGACATGTGTATAATAATAGTAGAAGTATGACCAATAATAACAGCAGTAGTAGTAGGCAGCAGGCAGGATCAAGGCAGCAGTGCAACCATGACCCACGATCCAGGCGTAGCCACAATTCAAGGGAACCTCGGAGACGAGGAAGCTCAAAAGCTCCAGGTAAGAAGACGACTTGGTGACATGCATTAATGGGACATGACAGTGTGTAAATGAAAAGAGAGAGAAGGAGCTTAGTGTTTCACAGGAGGTCTCCCGCCAGACTAGACCTATATTAGCCTGAGTAGGGGCTGGTCCAAGGCAAGCCTGAGCCAGCCCCTAGTTGAAAACAATTTTTGGCCTGATTTGTTTTTCTTTCTTTGTAATATTCATATTCTTTTCTTGCTTCTTTTCTCACTTTTGAACCAACCTGGCAACACTGCGGCAGCTAGAGGGCCACTTGACCAGGCTAGGCAACCACCAGGTGCATGTTCTGCGGCTTCTAGCTGGTCAGTCCAGGTGGTAGCAACAATGGCTGAAACCTAAAAAATAAGGGCATTGTCTCCCCGTGCTGCCGACACCACACAGAGCTTCAGAGCGCCAGGGATGAGATAAAAGATAAATAACAGTGTGACAGTAACATCCATAACATAAGATACACTCTCACTTTCCAAATACTTGTGTTAAAAAATATGAAAACAGCCAAAATAGGCTGCTGGTGGAAAAGTCATGACACACCGCTCCATTCAAGAGTGGAGCTGTAGTGATTAAAATTAACATTTACATAAAATTTGCTCTAACTGGATAAATACTTATTTTTGTGAAGTACTTTATGCTCTGCTATTCTCCACGTGGCTATGCTAACGAATCAGCCTAAGTTGTATTTAAAACAGCAATCAAATACAGAGCCGCCACATTAAACTTTTTTCCAACAGAATTATCATTTTCCTGTTTAGACAAATTGTTGATTGCTCTCTTAACAGCATTAATCATGCATTAATGTCATTTACTTTTAGCGCCATCAGGTGCCTCAGGACTAAACCCTCTTCTATGTTTAACTGCATCCATAATCAAGGACTCATGAATACGCATAGGGCTTTCTGATTATACCTCTGAAGATGTAAACAAGTATAATTAACGCTGTGATTATCAACTTTAGAGGAATTAATTACTTTTGATGTGTGAACATCTCAAGGAGCTCCCCTCAGTTTAAAAGCTTGTTAAGAAACTCAATGAAGCTGCATCCTGCATGTCAGGATCAGGCAGCACAGATCTGTGTGCAGCACATTGTTAGGGGGGGATAACATGATTAAGTGATGCTTTGCTGGCACAAAACAAAACAATAGATACTGACAACAGTCATTAATTATTAAAGTGATGGTTTGCCAATGATGGCTTTCATTAAAAATCAGCTCAGTCACTATCATTGATCAATACTAAACTGCTCGTCTGCGGGAACCCTGTTTTATACAAATGCAACATTCCAACCAGATTTAACACAAGTCTGAACAACTATGTATTGTTGCTGTCGTTGCAATTTGTTATTTTAGAGGCATTTCTATCCTCACTTTTCATATTTTGAAACTCAGTTGTTAACTGCTGAAGGCACTGTTGGGTGCTCTTGCAAAATCGAGGAATGCATTTTCAAGTGACATATTATGCAAAATGCTCCTTGTAATGCCTTTTCGACATAAATGTGTCCCCGCTGTGTCCAGTGATCTGCATAGTATCAGTAAAGGCCATCCTCTTTTTTATTTTCTTGCACCAAATATCAGAAAATGTAAGTTCCTAAAAGCCAGTAAGATTTGCCTCCCCATGTATGTCCTATAAAGGCCCTGACACACCAAGCCGACGGTCGGCCATTGGTCAAAGTCGGGCTGTCGGTGAGCGTCTGTCGCCCTAGTTTTTGCGGTGTGTCCCACACCGTCGGCACTTCGGCATCGGCAGCTTTTCGGCAGATTGAACATGTTGAATCAGCAGCGGAGCTTGTCGGTGAGAGAGATCACTCTGATTGGCTGTTCAGGTTTTATTCCCTCGGTCCTGTAGCGAGTGAATCTGCCTGTAGTGAAACCAGAGCTAACCGGTGCTTCATCCTCAGGCTCCTCTTCACTCAGCTGCCCACAGACCCGCTGCTCCTTCCCACTATAACCTGAATAACAAAAGGAGCTAGCTGGGAGCGGCTAGCGGAGCGTTAGCCGCAGCATGACCAGAGGGAAACACAGCCAGTTAGCCTCCGCTAGCCTCCCATCTAGCCCCGGCTCTCCGTTTGGATCCAAACGGAGCACCGAGCCCTGGTTTGTTATTCAGGTTAAAGTGGGAAGAAGCAGCGGGTTTGTCGGGCAGCTGAGTGAAGTGGAGCCTGCGGAGGAAACACCGCAACCGTCTGGATGTAATAGTCGGTGGAGGTGCTGCGGTGCTCGGCTGCACAGATAGGAAACCCCTCAGCTGACAGGACTCCGCTACTTTCTTCACCTCATGCATTCCTCGGACTTCCGGTTTCCTTTTTTGCGTTATTTCCTCTCACGCAGGCGCAGAACATACGTGCTAATCGGCCGTCGGATGTAGTCTTTGTAGTGTGTTCAAATGCAACTGACACAGGGTGACGTGAGGCGACGTAGACGACGCAACAGTTGGCTTTCGTCGCTGCTAGTTCTTTGATGTTGGTTTGGTGCGTCAGCACCTTAAGGTGATGTTTTTTGGGGCAGCAGTAGCTGAGTCCATAGGGACATGGGCTAGAAACCAGAGGGTCCCTGGTTGAAGTCCCCATCCAGAGAGTGGGCTGGTAGCTGGAAAGGTGGCTGTTGATCTCCTGGGCCCAGTATTTCAAAGTGATCTGATAAGATTATCCTAGCCGGATTGGATTAAATCCTGATCTGATCTGAAAACTGGGTATTTCAACACAGATCAAGAGGATCCTTATCCTGAGGATCAGGATTCAGATCTGGTAATCCAATCCTCCCTTTAATCCAGATAAAGGCTGCATTTGGGTATTTCAAAAGTTAAGGCAGAGATCTGGATCAATTTAAAACCAAATTTCAGGATTATTTGGATCCCACCTCAGAGGTGGATTTGACAAAGCCTCAGCTCCACTTCTCCTAGATATTGTTACTCAAGATGTTCATTTCACTTAATCTAAATTAGTGTTTTAGTTGTAAGTAATTTCAAGCATAGAAAAAAATTGTTTGGCCATACTTCTTGAAACCGCTGTAAATAAGAGTAACAAATACAGACCTATTTCTCAACGTCTAGTTTCACATTGTAACTTGTTTGTACCAAAACATCCAACATATGTTTGTGGTCAGACAAAGGCAAGGAAATGTAATGCAAAGCAAATTTATGTGTATAGCACATTCTTTTCTTTACAGAGAATGCAAGAAACAACACAGGGATTAACATAATAAGCACATGGACAACAACTCAATCCTCTGACACTTCTGAATGAACCGCATAATTCATACTAGTAGTGTGTATTTTTCCAATACTGCAGCAGTCTGCTCTGCGCACATGTAAACATTTTTTTAAAACAGTCCGCTGTGTTGGCAATAACATAACGTTAAACTCTGAACAGGTTGGTGTTTAAAGAGTTCATGTATGACGTACTTCAGATTAATTCCCTTTTAAATTAAGCTATAGACCACAAAATACACCAACAAAGTCAGCTACCTCACTAGCCTGCTAGCTACTGAACATGCAAGTCAGTGGAGCCACGTTAGCTACCGTCAGCATGACCTCGGCTCAATTAGAGATCGGTACGCCCAGGTTTTAAATAGGTGACAATTCAAATAGCTGGCTCACATCAGATGGTGGGTGGCTGTCTTAAAAACGCTACACATTAGGTAACGGTAATTTTAAATTTTGATGTGAAGGCTGTGCTACCAACTGCTCCTTTCATGAAGTAGTCCGCCATAGAGACAGAGCGCAACGGGTCATAATCTGAAAGCCACGCCCCCAAAGGGGAAACGTTTCAGATCCGGGGGCGGAGTCATGAGATTTAGAAATCCGTATCCAGTCAGATTGGGATCAAGGTGATCCACCCTGCCAATGTTTTGAAATACCCAGATAAAGTCAGCAGGATCACCTTGATCCCTGACTGAGAAAAGGAGGATTTCATTATCCGGATTATTCTGATCCAGATTACAAGTTTTGAAATACTGGGCAAGGTCGGAGTGAGTTGGTTTGACACTACTGTGATGGATAGGGTTATAGAAAGTTTTCATATTTATAATCCATCAAAAATTTGTCCATTTAGTTGGATTTTTTTTCTGAATATCATGCAATTTTGTTCCATAAACCTACAAACCTAGGTAAGGCACAGTAAAGGGTGAGATGAGAGAAAACAAGAGAAGATAAAAAGGTTACGAGGTTGCAGTGTGGTAAAACCCAAAGTAAAGTGAGTAAACAGCAGCCTGGCTTGTGTAATTGTCAAATGTTTGTGCATGCTGTCCAGAAGAGACAGCTCTTGCAAACCAGCAGGGAAGCGCTTCACATTCTGAGGGATAATAATGTTGCTGATGTGGGTAATTCAAATGTCTGGCAAAGACCTTTATGACCAGTGAGGTGAGAGCTTACGGAAACAAATAGCACATCAGGGTCAAATGCAAAGATGCTGAAAGGCCCGTTATATTGATATAAAAAGGGCATGTTGGTAGAGTACAAAACGTTTCTTTGAACAATAAATATCTCAAACAGGACCAGCTGCATGTGAAAAGACGAACAAGTCCCTCACTTAAGGACAAGCTTGAGTTGAAACTCTCGAGGCGCTGAGGATAAACTTAGTTCTTTACAGTTTTGAGGCGTTCGATCACTTGAGCACGAGGACTCGTTCCAGGCAAACAAAGCTGATTTCGTGGTAAAACCTCGAGTGGCTCCTTGAAGGTTACCGTTAATTGGGACTATTTATCAACACACTCCAGCCAATAGTGACAAGTACATGCTCTTTTTCCTGTTTCTCATTACCACTATCTGTAATGAGGGGAGAATGTATCTTTGAATTTACATACAAGGGCAGGCTGGGAAAGAGGGAACTGGGGAGTTTGCGGGAGTCGGTCAGTAATGGAATGAATAATTTGTCATTCTTTGCAGAATTTTTCTACGCAGGACAAAGGTGGATTGAGGTGATAGTGAGTCCTGCCAAACAAATTGCTGCGGTCAATAGGCCAATCCTTCCGGAAATCCAGAAATAAGGTGTTTGGTTCCAAGGCTAAAAATGTTCACAGCTTGTTCATTGGCATAAATTATACCCGTTAATATCACAACCTCTGAATTTGAAGTCCTATTTAAAATAATTGGATTTGTGGTTCAGATACAGAGGCCCAGTGATCAAAGTCACATAAAAAACATTACTAAACAAATACTCATGAATAAATGTATCCATGTTATGTGATAGTATTGTGATGTAATACTGTGCTATATTACATGATTGGTTGTGAACTCATTCAGACTAAAGCAAAAGCCAATTACATTCAGGTCTTCCGACCACTCAAAGTACTTTTTTACACTCTCACACTCACCCTCTCACACACTCATGTATACACTGTTAGCTGAAACTACCATACAAAATTTGCCAAATCTTCTCTGCCAATGCCAAACAGATTTTCTTTTACTGTTGCGACTGACTCTTAGTTTGAGCTTCTGGTACCCCCAGGTGCTGACAATCATGTGCCTGACATCCTGACCCCTGTGTAACAGTGATCCACAGCAGGAACAGGACAGCACCTCAAATTTCAATCGTCACACCAGTCCTTATTCACCGTAAAGCACAAGCCTCCTCTTCTTCCCTCACCTGAGTACTCTACTCTGTCAGATCGGCACATAGAAAGAGTGATCTGGCTGAATGCAGCTGTCCAAGTTTTAGCCAAGTTTTGGATTAGTGATGGCCAAATGAAGCTTCATGAACCACCAGTTGTATTTCCCGAACCCCCTAGACAGTGCTCTCGGTGTGATGAAAAAGGCTCAAGGGATGGCAATGCAGTTTGGTTTCAACCCTTTGTTGAACAAAGAGTGCCAGAGTGGACCCCAAAAAATAAAGAAAATGGTTCATGAAGCTTCATTTGGACATCACTACAAAGGATATTACACTTCCTGAAAACTGATGTGACATCGATGTCAGATTATTTTCCAACGCCTGTACAATGGCTAGCAGGATGCTAGTTCAGCTGGAACCCATGTTTTCCATCTTTTCCTTGATGTTTACTGATGTTTACCTTTGAAAACCTCATCCTGGCTAACTAGCAGTTAGCTAGCAGGCATTGGCAAGAGGAGAGTTTACTTAACGGTTAGTTGATTTCCAAATACTGCCAATGACTCTGTGACCATCATCCAAATCCAACTTACGAAAGCAACACCAAGACTTACAAAATAGACATATGAGCATAAATTTGGCACAGATTTAGTGAAGCTGGCAGAGGCCTATGGTTAGTTACCTCTGCTGAGTCAAGTTTTTCAAAACTTAAGAACATTAAAACATATCAATCCATAGAAGTTCATTCTGTCTAAGTGTTAAATGTCACCAATGAGACACGTCACCAATGACATCTGGTGACGCTTCTGAAGAAGACGGAAGACACCCGTCAAAACATCCATCCATCCATCCACCCATCCATCCATTTTCATCCACTTATCCTGGACCTTGTTGTGGGGGCAGCAGGCCAAGCAAAGCACCCCAGACGTCCCTCTCCCCAGCAACGCTTTCCAGCTCCTCCTGGGGGACCCCAAGGCGTTCCCAGGACAGACAAGATATGTAATCCCTCCAGCGTGTTCTGGGTCTGCCCCGGGGCCTCCTACCAGTGGGACGTGCCCGGAACACCTCCAGCGGGAGGCGCCCAGGAGGATCCTGATCAGATGCCCGAGCCACCTCAACTGACCCCTTTCAACGCGAAGGAGCAGCGGCTCTACTCCAAGCTCCCTCCAGATGTCCAAGCTCCTCTCCCTATCTCTAAGGCTGAGCCCAGCCACCACACGGAGGAAACTCATTTCCACCGCTTGTATCCGCGATCTCATTCTTTCAGTCACTACCCAGAGCTCATGACTCATAAAGTCAAGGTAAAACAACAACCTGATATAAAAGAAAAGAAAAAGACTAATTAAAACATATCAACTGAGATGACAGATAGAAGGTCTAAATGGTCTTGCTTTCATTAGCATCAATGCAGAACATGTTTACAGGCTGTTATATAATGACCGGTTAAACAAAACAATTGCGCTTAAGTCAACCAAACGGCAACCAGTGACCCTGAATTAAAGCGCAACTCTTTCACGTTATTGGATGTTTGCCGTTACAACAATGCAGCAGTAGTTTGAATACCTTTTACCTCTGCATTAATATTTTAATTGCCTTGTTACAGTCAAGATGCTTTAAGGCAGTATTATGAATGTTTTTATTAAAATCACTGCATAGAAATGTGACACTCAGCACGCAGCACTGTACTGACAGCTTGTAAAGGCCTGCCTTTGATACCATCCAGACGGTACGGTGTGGTGACCTTGTGTGGCTATACAACCAAAGTTCTAAACAGAGACAGATTGTGATAGGAGGTGGATTTGTGCAGAAAACAGACATCCTTATCGGGTAATTATGGCTACAATACTGTCACATTTCATTCCATTTGCTACCTGCTATCTGAGCCGAAACAAATAAAGGCTGTGTCTTGTCTTGAATCCAAATGTGACATACAGTATGCACTTCAGGCAACACAGAAACTGTCAAAAGACAGGCAGGAGGGAATATCTCAGAGCAGGAGTCTTCCGGCTCTTTCTTTGCTCAGAGATTACCGATGCCAGGTTGATTTAATCATCCACATTAACGGAACTAATTAAAATTTCTGTGCCCATTTTGGTAAAAGAGGCCTTCACAATGGAATTACCTTGAGATGCTGCTTGTCCCTCCAGGCCATTGGTATGCAGGGATGGTGCTGTTTTCAGCACGCTTGACAAGTCTTATCTTCAGCAGTCGTCCACAGGTGTTCCCTGTCACAGGAGCGTGATCAAAATGCTGTGCAGGGACTGGGCTGCAGCCAAACGCTGTTTACCCACCCAATTACAGGCAGGTTGCTGCATCCCTGGAAGTGAGGCATCTCCACATGCATCTTCATTCTTAATAACGGTAACAGTGACCAGCAGCTACAACTTACATACAACTTATTTCCATTTTAAAAACTTTAAGAGCGTGTAGTGAAATGATTATCTTCTTGGACGAAAACATGGCCAACTTGAACATTTGGGTGTGTATTAAAATCCAGAATGTGAGGTCTGAGAATTACAAACACAACTAAAATACTGAAGCTCAGTTAGTTGTTTTATAATATCCTACAACATTAAAGTCAACAACATTCATTTATCAGTCCCCTCAGGATGTTGCCATGTCTCGGTTACAATGATTAACAGAAATTCAGCCAATGTGAATTATATGTGACCTTGCAATTTTTTCCAATCACTGCAACACTCCAGTGACTACGTGATTATTTCAAACTCAAAATCTCATTTCATTGTAGAGCTATGTGAAGCACATTGATTCACCCAGCCCCTTTCTCTCTATGTCCATTATAAGACTACTACTGCAGGACTGGAGCTCTGTGCCTACACACACAGTGACAGGGGTAACAGTTAGCATCACGCAGCTAACGTTAATCAATGGTTATTAATAGGTTTAATGACAGAATCGAGCCGTTTCAGTGTCAGTGTGAGATTAAGAGCTTGGTGTCCGATTTCAGGAGATGCTGCCGGTGGAAGCAGACACATTGACTAGAATTGAATCGGCTCCGCTGCCGTGCTGGAGCACAGACGCAACCAACACGCATCTAGTGGAAATTGGGGGTTAGGAACCATGAGATGAGCCAGCAGGGGACAGGCAGAGAGTACGTCAAGGCCAGGCAGAGGTTTGAGAAGCCAGCGGGTAAGCAGTCACAGGATGCACACACAATGGCAAGTGTGGCGACACGGTGAAAGTCTCATGACCACAGGAAATCAAATGTCGTGGGACAGTAACGCCAGGCAGCCAGAGGCAAACAGGAACCAAGAATGCAGAAACAGGTCTCAAGGTCAGGGACAGAAAACTGATGTGTTAATCAGGAATCAGACGAAGCAGGATGGTCAGAGGGAGGCAGGGTCGGCAACGGGGAATCAGTGCTGGACAGTCTTGCACAAGTGGTGAGGAATAATCTGGCAATGAATGTCTATGAGGCCGGCACATGTGTATTGTAATACTGTGATTAATCAGGAACAGGTAAACTGAGTTGGCTTAAGGTATTTTTTTATGCTGTTGTTGTGTAGTGGCCAACAACAAAACATAAATGGCCTTGTCTAGAGTCAGTGTTGGGTTTGTCCGTTCTGGGCTACTGTAGAAACATGGTGGTGCAACATGGTGATCTCTGTAGATGAGGACCCGCTCCCTATGTGGATATAAATGGCTCATTTTAAGATAAGGAAAACACAATTCTGATTTTCAGATGTTTATACACTAAAGAAAACATATTAAATTAAATTCCTGGCAATATATCATCTAAGATCCTACACATGTTGGCATAGCTCAATAGGAAGAGGACTAAATAACACTCCACAGTAAGGCAAAATTTGAGTGAGGGAACAACGTGCATGACCATTGTCAAAGGGGGCCTTTGAACTTTCACCTCAAGATATCTGAATGAAAACAGGTTTTATGGCTACCAATGAGTCTTTTGGTTTTGGTGTGCCTCCCCTATGGAAAATTTCTGGGGACACCACTTTTTGTGCCATCAGAACTGTGAGGTGTTTTTCCCCTGAAAAATCTGCTATTACCCATTTCTCTGAAGGTGTTATTAGCTAAATCGCAGAACTGAGCAATGCTGATGGAATATTTTTTACCTCCTAAACACATAAAGGAGACAAAGATGGAATATCAAAGCAGCAGCAGAGATTTGCATCACAATTTCCTAATTCCTCAAAGCACTTTGCATATCTAGTGCAGTCGTGAGTGGAGTCATTTCTTCCGCCTCTCGACATGTGTAGGAGCCACCTGCTGACAGCACATACAGACAGAAACTGTGTGTACAATTTAGTAATTCCAGGTGTAAATGAGTTGCTGTTTCAGCATCACTGGCCTCCTTGGCAGACTGACGTGGATTTTATCTTGCTGTCTCTGCACTGCTGCGTCTGACGTGACAGAGGAAATCCACTTTTGGGACAGTTGGTTGTGTGTGAGGTGTCAGTATCTCAACATTCAGATTTCACATCTGTTTTACTTAAAAGGAAATATGTAACTTTTACAACTCAGCCCTAAAAGGGTCTATACCTGCCACTGTGGCTACCGCAGAACTTTGGTTATAGCTATGTGCTAGTGATGTCCAAGTGAAGCTTCATGAACCAGCAGTTGTATTTGCTGAACCCACTAGATGGCGCTCTTGGTGTAATGAAAAAGGCTCAAGGGATGGCAATGCAGTTTGGTTTCAACCCTTTGTTGAACAAAGAGTGCCAGAGTGGACCCAAAAAATAAAGAAAATGCTTCATGAAGCTTCATTTGGCCATTGCTAGTTGAAACCAAACTGCATTGCCATCCCTTGAGTCTTCTTCCTTACACCAAGAGCGCCATCTAGTGGGTTCAGCAAATGCAACTGGTGGTTCATGAAGCTTCATTTGGCCATCACCACTATGTGCGTTTGTGCACAACTGCAATAAGTACGTTAAACTTTCTTCTCTCTTCAAAATGAGTGGATTAGATAATGAAGTTTAAATGTGAACTTTTTCAAATTGATGGCTACAGGAGTTAATATGTGAAGTCTGTTGAAAAGTTGTGTCTGGCATAGTTGCAGAATCTCCAGATCTCAGAAAGTTGGTGCATTAAATGTCACCATAACCATTCGAAATGATGGCTGAAACTACAAATGGAAGAGCCAGATAGCAAGTGATGAATTTCACTTTAATGAAGACTTTCCTTCTCTGTTTTAGATGTTTCACCACGGGGTGCTTTTCTCCGAATTGTGCAGTGATTCATGCTTTCTCAGACAATAGACACAATACCAATCAAACCCTGGAACTGCTTTTGGGCATTTTCACTTAAATGTTTTTGGCTCGGTCTTGAGTTGAGTTCGAAGTGTGAGAAGAATGACTGTTATTTTCTAAAACACCCTTTGGTTATTCCATTTGTCAGGCTTTCAGCTGCATGCTGGAAATGCTGTTGAGCTCTGTTTGATCTGGCAGCCAGCTGGTAGACACTGACAAAAGGACTGATGAAGCTGATTACCTTCAAACTAGCATGTCAAGCCAGACCCTCCAAATCAGACAAAATGTATTTCATAGCGGGCTACTTCAGAATTAGCTGAAGATGTGTTACCAGACTAAGAAAAAACACCTTCAGCTCAGGGTTGTATCTTTAAAGTTGACAGATTAGCTGCTTTTTTCTTCAATCAAATGCATATGGCTCCTGGAGGTCCTGGGAGTTTTTATCTCTGATAAAGGTATAATATCCTCCTGGCTGACTGTGTGCCACAGATAGAAAATAAAAAAGAAAACAGTTTAATAGGCTATTTTTCATTGCTTTCTTGATGTGTCCTTGTAAAGAGACTATTAAGTTGTCTTCAGAGACAAATTACAATACTGATAAACTGAGCATGTTTGTTGATCCGACTGATCTCACTGAGCCATAAAGGAAGCCAGAAGGCATACAGTTTCTCTGTAATAGCCAAACAAGCATCAGATAACATCACATACCGACATTACGGTGAGACGGATCTATCACAGGGTGCATTCTGTTCCACATTAGCACCTTGTCTTGCCTTGATGTCCTCCCTTCAGTGAGCCCTCCAGTGATGGTATTTGTGGAAAAAGTCAGCACCGCAAAAAGGCCAAGAAATCAATTGAAGGTGAAGTTGAACATTTCTCATGTCCAATAAAAAATGCTGCTACAATATTTGGACCCCTAAAAGACTGAGCGGTACTTTAAAAGGAATGCAAGGTCAGTGGAAAGTTACACCTAACGATTCTTCGACTTGTTTCATTTCTCGAAGAAACTCCTCATTTTCCGAACGCTAATTAATTAGAGCTAATGTTTCATCATCTCTAATTAATAAAAATAGCTTCAGGCTTGTCTTTCTCTAAATACAACCTGTCCACAGTGTAGCACCGCAGATGAACAGATTATGAAAACATTTACTTTCCTTTAGCGTCCTACCTGTGTGATCTCATGTAAGTCATGCCTTGTTTGACATGAAGAAAAATGAATGACCAAGAGAGATACTTGTGGAGATTATCTGGGGGAATATTACTACCTTGCTGCACTGGAACTGGGACTGAATTTCAATTTCTTTACACCCCAGCCACTTGGTGCAGCATTTGACAGGTATTTTGTAGTGATGGCCAAATGAAGCTTCATGAAGCACCAGTTGTATTTGCACAACCCACTAGATGGCGCTCTTGGTGTAATGAAAAAGGCTCAAGGGATGGCAATGCAGATTGGTTTCAACACTTTGTTGAACAAAGAGTGCCAGAGTGGACCCAAAAAATAAAGAAAATGGTTCATGAAGCTTCATTTGGCCATTGCTAGTTGATGTAAGAACATCTGAGTAGTTTTCCTGAGCAATAACTCCTCAACTCAACCGCCAGAATAAATGTTCATATTGTAGGTTTCTGCAAACCACAGATAACAATGTACCTTATTATGTAGTAAACTTTATATTTCGGCAACGTTGCGGTTAACGTGGGGTTATGTTTAGGCAAAAAAACACTTGATTATGGTTAGGAACAGATCATGTTTTGGCTTAAAATACTTCCTTTTGGTGGCACAATCACAGCTGGAAATGCTGCCGATGTTATGTTTGCTAGTCTCGAACAGCGGTCTGCAGCTGGCAGCCGTTTTGCCTCAGCACCCCTCAGCAAAAATGCATTCTCACCCACATGAGTGGGGGCCCTGTTAAAATAATCTACTGTATAGTGCATGGTCTAAAGTGTATGGCGCAAGTGCATTTAGGATGTGTCCAAATCCAATTTTGATTGTTAAACGGCACAAAATTTGGGTGCACTGTAAGGTGCAGGGACTAAAGAGGTTGTATTTAGTCCCTTAATTAACCATAGGTGTATTTTTGGCCGAACATGAATTCAACCAATCAAAGTGTCATCTGGTTTAAAAACCAGGTCTGCCTGTACCTGGCCCACATGGCAGATTCGGCAAAATGGAGAAACGAGTGTTTCTCCGTAATGTCACTGCAGCAAATATCATAAGATTTTTGAGCAGTAAAACTAAATCCTGTAGTTAGAAACTTGACAAAGAAAACAGAACTAAAATTTTAGTTTTAGATAGCAGGAAAATACAGCGCCTGTTAGACCAGGTTTTTGTTTGTCAATGGCACAGTCACTTCGTGCTGCCTCAAAATAGCAAACTGCCAAAAATTTTTCTGACCCTACCTCATTTTAAGACCGACACGCTCATGGGCGCACAGATGGGTGCCAGTAAATTCGTTACTTAGACAATGTGGCTGCTGGCCAAGAAAACCAACTGCCAACTAACTGCATTAGTCTGAAACTAACAATGAGAGCTACCCCGCTTTGCCAGAATGCAAGATAGGCTCCTAGATCTTCCAGAGGCTTCAGCTTTGACCTGGCAGGTGTTAGTTTTTTTTGTAATAATTTTGTACAGTTGGTAGTTGTGGATATCCCATCTCTCTGCCAATCATGGGAACGCACGGTCCATGCATCCAGAATGTAATTCCTCAGATACTGAGCTGGATAAAGAGAAAACCAGCCTGCCGATAAACACTCCTCAGCTGGGTGACAAACGTAGACATGGTGCACCACTATTGTTACATGTGGTTACAGTGATGTCTGTCACATGAAACCACTCCAGGAGCTGTCGACTTGTCACCACTTCAGAGTCAGGGAAAGGACTGTGGGTTACTGTATCATAACTCCAAAATACACGCTACTGTTGATGCACCTGATATGATCACTGTCGCTGCAGTGTGAGGAGCTGAGCATGTGCACATTGAGAAAACAAAAGATGGGAAAATGGTTGAGCTTTCACATGAACACACACTGTCTCTGTCACACAAAATGTAAGCATCTGTGCTTTCAGTGGTATGTCCATCTGTAGGCTAATATGTAATTCAGCAAGCCAGTGTATAATGTTAGAAGCCATTGGTGGTGACAGAACCCCAAGGCAGCCAGCCATGAGAGGGCATCAGATTGCTGGATTACTTGTGACATTTTGGGGCTATTGTTTTCACAGCTCATAAGGTACCTAAATCAAGTTTCGACATTTCACACCTGTAGCTGGAGTGAAATGCACGCCCTCGCTACAGTGTGTTTGTGAGTACAAGTCGCAGAGGGGTGCAGTGTGTGCTGGAGCAAATAAAAGACAGGGAGCGAGAGATTAAATAACAAATATAGAGTCCTCCAGTGAATTTTTCTTACAACGCTGGATCGGTGAGGAGCAATAATGTGTTCAGAAGCTGTTTTCAGTGCTGCTGATTCAGAGGTCAGAGTTAAGTTACTGTACAAGGAAAAGTGCTGCATAGTTATCCAAACTACACACCATGAAATGTATCTGGACAGCAGGAGCGCAATGGGAGTGAGCTTGAGGAGGCTTAAAGGCTCAATATAAAAGTATTTATTAGACAATCAGCTTGAAGTTTATAGATATGTGTATTACAATTATTCATTAATTTTCCGTAACTATTTCGATAGGGGTTGCTAGGGAGGTTGGAGCCTATCCAACTGACATTGGGCGAGAGGCGGGGTTCACCCTGGACAGGTCACCAGACTATCACAGCACTGACACATAGAGACAGACAACCATTCACACCTACGGACAATTTAGAGTCACCAATTAATCTGCATGTCTTTGGACTGTGGGAGGAAGCCGGAGTACCTGGAGGAAACCCACGCTGACAAAGGGAGAACATTAGGTCTGCAAGAGCATTAAGATTCCATCTCTCACCTTATTTACCATCTCCACCTTGTCATATCCAACACATTTGTCACATATAAAACAAAATTTGTTGTCGACGTTCTGGCACGCCGTGTCAACTTCAGCCTGTTACATGCATTGTGCCTTTTCAAAATACACTTTTGTTCTCACAGGAAATGTACAGTTTGCATACAGTCTCTTTCAAAATAAAAGCACTACATTGGTACAACACTGCAAATTGATTTTTCTTTTCCTTCAACGACAAGTACATGATTGGGTCTAGGAAAAAAAGAACAGGGATTGGCTTCAATCTTACAGGAAGCAAACACTGGCCTCCCAGGTGAAAGTCGGTGCTTGTTGTAGTGATGTCCAAATGAAGCTTCATGAAGCACCAGTTGTATTTGCTGAACCCACTAGATGGCGCTCTTGGTGTAATGAAAAAGGCTCAAGGGATGGCAATGGAGTTTGGTTTCAACCCTTTGTTGAACAAAGAGTGCCAGAGTGGACCCAAAAAATAAAGAAAATGGTTCATGAAGCTTCATTTGGTCATCACTAGTTGAAACCAAACTGCATTGCCATCCCTTGAGCCTTTTTCATTACACCAAGAGCGCCATCTAGTGGGTTCAGCAAATACAACTGGTGGTTCATGAAGCTTCATTTGGCCATCACTAGCTGAAACCAAACTGCATTGCCATCCCTTGAGCCTATTTCATTACACCAAGAGCGCCATCGAGTGGGTTCAGCAAATACAACTGGTGCTTCATGAAGCTTCATTTGGCCATCACTAGCTTGCTGGACCCATCCACTACCCCTCCCACCCTTCTCAGACTTCAGCCATCTTCGTTGTTGTCCTGCCACGTTTCCACCTGATGCTGCTGAGCACCCTAAAACAATAACGGCGACCGGCCATCATCAGTGACGCTGGGAGTCACTGCCCGAGCACCGGTTTTCGACGACTTTGTAATGAGACCTGGTTGTACTATTTTACAAATGTCAGTTTTTGTATCAGAAATTACATATGCATTTTTGGTGCAGGGGCATGGTTTTAAAAATGCCTTTAGCCATATGACAGTAGAAATGAAGACAGGCTTTGTGAAACAGGTTGAAACCACACCAGTGATTGTTTGTGTGGCGGTATGCAAGATATCCAAGTCTCAGAGGATTATGAATATGTCTTTAAAAACATGTAAAGGCCTGTTAAATGACCTGCCGCTTGCTTTAATCCTGTCCTGATGAAAACAGAGGCTTAGTTTGGAGACTTTAATCATCAGTTTAAAAGGGATGATTAAATGAGCCACACTGACGGGAGCTAACTGAAACCAGGAGTAATGAACCAGATCACATTTTTAATGAAGGTATAATACATCACTCTAAACCTACTTCACATCTTTAAAAGATAAACAAAGTAAACTTGCAAACAAGAGTTATACCAAGCTCACTTTGGTGTGGCTAGAGGTGTTTTTATTCTGAAATGACGGATCTCACTCCATCACATCATACAGCCTCTTTACATATTCAAAATTAATTATCTATTTATGTATCAGGCACAGTGCTGGAGGTTTCCCTTTTTTAGCGACAGAAATACTCTCAGATGAGACATATTATTTGCATGTAATTGCTCACAAGAGGATCTCAATTACACTTAGAAACAGCTTACTTGTTATGGGATTTTGCGAGTGCACAAGGTAAGGGATTAGATCACATTCAATTCCCCCCACCAAGATGATTTCTCAAATCAATCTGAAAAGCATGCATCGAGCGAGAACTGCACATTAACTCATTTGCAGAGTTGATGCAGTGTGTTGTGGTGTCAGGCATGGCTCTGTGCTGCAGGAGCACATGGTAATTGCTTTAAAATCAATTTAGAAAAGGAATGTCATGTTTCCTTGTATTCAGTGTTTTATTCTGACACTTCACTTCCTGCCCCTGTGTGATTACCTGCCCCACCCTGATTGGTCTCACCTGTCCCTCGTTACCCTTCCTCCCTTGTGTATTTAGTCCACCTGCTGCCCTTTGTCTGTGCCAGTTCGTCTCTGTAGTTTGGAGCACATGTTCTAGCCGTTTGTTCCTCGTGTTCTCTAGTGTTTGATCAGATATCTTGCATTTTTGCATTCTGCATAAGCCCCAAGCTTTTGGAAACGTTGTTATTTTTGGGCTGTTTTTCTGTTCACCAACCTTCATTAAAGTCCTTGTGTGTTTTTGAGTCCTGCTACTGAGTCCGCTCACTGCTCTTGTACTTCAGAATGCTAGAGTCACTTCATAGTGAATTGGATTTGTGATTCATTTATTCATAAGACACTGGGAGTTGATGATGTGCTACAAAAGTCTATAGCAGCTGCAGCAGATTATAATAATGTCACATCAACATCAAATCTGCCTGGAGTTAAACATTTTTGGGGAAAAAAGCCTTGAAAAGCACAGAAAACAAACAATGTTTTTTTGGCCACTTGGGGGCAGCAGAAACAAATAATAATAATAATAATAATATGGTTAAAAACCAGTAGCAATGTATGGTCCATAGACCATGAGGTTAAAAAATCACAATTATAAAAATTATGTATGAAATTGTCATTGTCATTACTGCAAATCTAAATATGTGTGTGTCACCATTAGATCAGACTAATATGCCTGTTTAAAAAGGTGTGTTCTCAGATGGGATTTGAAGGTGGAAAGAAAATCAACGTTGCAAATGTTTTAAAGGAAGGACCTTGGGGTCAGAGAGAGACTATGCAGTTTAGCCAAAGTAGACTTAGGGCCAGTCCCAATACCCCCCTTAGCCCTACCCCTACATTTGCGCGTTCCCACGAGGGGTAGGTGTGTCCCAATTCCTTTTTGCGTATAGGGGTAGGGGGCATAACGAGGGGTAGTGGGTATGAAACTAGCCCTTCGGAGCGAGGGATTTCAGATGCTGACTTGCCAGCGAGGGGTAGACATCGCCATGGCTACCACCGAGCAAGAGA
>NC_065520.1:15728660-15747740 GCF_006386435.1 Epinephelus moara
AGTGTCTCTTTGTAGTCGTTTTGTGTCTCAGTGTGGATGTTTTGTGTCTCTTTGCAGTCGTTTTGTGTCTGTTTATAGTCATTTTGGGTCTATGTGGTTGTTTTGTATTTCTTTGTAGTCATTTTGTGCTTCTTTGTGGTTGTTTTGTGTCTCAATGTGGTTGTTTTGCCCATTTTTGTAGTCACTTTGTGTCTCCTGCTGGAAGGTAAGTGTTAATTTGATATTTAAGATTTTATAAGTGAAGGCCAAGGGCCCTGACACTTAGGGCCCCTGGGCCTGTGCCCAGCAGACCCGTTTAGTAATACATCGATGTTCACATCCAAGCCAGATGTTTTCCTTGCCAAATGGTGGAACAGAGAGACAAAAAAGACACTTGCAGTTCTACAAATATAGGACCACCAATTTGGACTTGTGACAATGCCAAAGGGAAATCTAAAGCAGCACATAATGCAATCGGCAAACGATAACAACTGGCGAGGTGTTCCTGACATGAACGCAGAGCCTCTGGCATCATCCAAATTCACTTATTAAAGAAAGGACCAGAGCCCCAGCAGTCATTATCAATCTGTCTCAATCTTGTGCTACAAACAGGTCTCGTCCTCAGTGACTGTGGGCAGAAAGAGCTGGTTTGGTCCCCAGTGTGACATGAAAACACAACGTAGAGGTCACATAGCTTTGAAATCAAAGTCTTTTATCAACAGTGAATTTACTCACTGATTCACTTTGGGAGCAGCATAAAGGCAGGAGCGAAACATCTGTTAGTGTTGCATTTGAACCTGTTTTTAGCATTTTGTTGTATTAATAACAGGGGGTATCAGCCAGTTGCAAGTTGCCTGTGGAGAAGAGTTAGTGAATGTAAGCAAGTCTCCCACAAAGGCAGAAATCATGTAAGTTTAACTGGGTCTGAAGGCCAAGGAAGACACCAGCTTGTGTTTGAAGGGCAAGTTTACCTCCTGGTTACGGTACATGTTGAGAAGCAGAGAGATATTACAGTTTACGTTTAAGACAACACCACCAATTGACGGTTTTCCTTCAACAACAATTGCACATGGTTATGTTTAGCCAACACACACGTGGATGGGTTTAGGCACCAAAAGCACATGGTTGGGTTTCGGAAAAATGAACAGGTTTTTGCTTTACAACCTTATGGGAAGTGAACGACAGCCTCCTATATGAAAGTTGCACCCCTTAACCCATTCAAATGGACATAACTCTTCTAGCATGTCTAGACCTTTGGTTACTGTCATCTGACTCCACCTAAACGTACATACATATTTGATGGGATGTCTTTAAACCAGTCACAGTGTTCCACATCATCTAAAGTGAACTGCAGTAGAGCCGCACCCCCTTTTTATAATGTGTGGTTGATCGGGGACCTTACCAATAGTGATGGCCAAATGAAGCTTCATGAACCACCAGCTGTATTTGCTGAACCCACTAGATGGCACTCTTGGTGTAATGAAAAAGGCTCAAGAGATGGCAATGCAGTTTGATTTCAACTAGTGATGGCCAAATGAAGCTTCATGAACCACCAGTTGTATTTGCTGAACCCACTAGATGGCACTCTTGGTGTAATGAAAAAGGCTCAAGAGATGGCAATGCAGTTTGGTTTCAACTAGTGATGTCCAAATGAAGCTTCATGAACCACCAGTTGTATTTGCTGAACCCACTAGATGGCGCTCTTGGTGTAATGAAAAAGGCTCAAGAGATGGCAATGCAGTTTGGTTTCAACTAGTGATGGCCAAATGAAGCTTCATGAACCACCAGCTGTATTTGCTGAACCCACTAGATGGCACTCTTGGTGTAATGAAAAAGGCTCAAGGGATGGCAATGCAGTTTGGTTTCAACTAGCAATGACCAAATCAAGCTAGTTGAAACCAAACTGCATTGCCATCCCTTGAGCTTTTTTCATTACACCAAGAGCGCCATCTAGTGGGTTCAGAAATACAACTAGTGGTTCATGAAGCTTCATTTGGACATCTCTACTTTCCAATACTGGACCCTACCTACTGTCCCTTCGTCGCCAAATGTAACTCCGTTTGTAGTGACCTTCACAGCTTAATGTAGCAACATATTAAGAAATAAATAACGTGATATAAAAAATAAGTAAATAGAACGTAAACTTACTCCTAAGCATCTTTGGTAGTCACCCAACTTTATTTGTACGGAGCGTCTTCATGACGAATACAATATGGTGTTGCACATGGTCAGTAAAGGCCCGAACAGACTCCGCGGAGGTCCGCCCGGACCAAAAGCAGACGTCCACAAGCTCTGTGTGCGCAAAGCTCAGATTTTACGACCGCACGGACTCCGCTCCGCGCACCAGTGACTGCTCGGCATGTATTTTTCACATCGACGCACAAGAATTGTGGTTAATTTAGTGTGTTTCACAGACATTTTTACAGGAAACTACAACGCGGAAGTGCGCGTTGCCATAAAGTACAAGTACCTTCTGTTTAAGCAACGTTTGCCAAGCTACAGTGACCAGCTGTTTTAGGAAATATTTTCAAGTCTTTTTGGAAAGATAAAACTATTTGTAAACCATTTTAAAAATGTCAGAGGGAACCAGTTGACTCGTAGAGAGTAGAGAAGTCAGAAGGTATTGAGAAATGGACGAACACATTGTTGGGATGAGATTTGTTGACCAATAAATATATATTTCCGGCCTTTTCCTTTAAGTAATGCAAGTGAAAGATATAAATGTTATCAACTGCACTTCACACACGTCAAGCAGGGTGATGTAAAATGGCTAAACTACACCCCAGAGCACTTCAATATAATGTGACCACTGTCAACAATCATGGATGACTGGCAGCCAAAGAGGCTCAATAGCCTCTCAGCACCTTGAGTTCTGTCCCAGCTCATGATAGCATAACGAGGTATGCAGGCTTTTATTTACCCACCACGTGATCCTGTAAGATCCTCGCGCCAGAGGCCCCGATGGCTCACCATGACTGGTGACGGCAGCTTGTGTGCATCCAGACACAACCTGGCACGACAGCACAGCACATCTCGTTCCACAAAAAACAACGATCTGCATCTGCGACAGGCGCCTGGAGGCCTGAGGCATTGTCATAATGATGCAGCAAAAGCAAATGAAAAATGAAACGCACCTTCCTCTCTCTTTCTTCTCTCTCGCCGAGGCCGATGTCGCACACATGATTGACTCGCCAGGCGAATGATTCGCAGCACAAACTATCAGCCCAGACACTGAAACGCCACACATTTTGCATTTGTATTGCACTGCTACACACTGCTTGAGAGGTGTATTTTTTTCTTCCTAAAATAGAAGAGATGAAGACCGGCAGTGTTTGCCGTCCTGGAAATGCATTCCCCTCGGAAATCCCCAACATGAGAGAAACAAACATCCTCCCCACGATACATTAGCTATTCATTCACATTTGCATGGTTATGTCGGATGCTGCCAAGACTCACTCTCTGTGCAATGCTAATCAATTCCTGCAGCGGCTGGATAAGACCACTGCACCCTCCCTTTGAGCGAGAGCCAACACTAATATGAATGACTCATTTGCAATGTAAAACAAGATCAATTAGTAATCCAGCATGGAGGGTGCATGCAAACCACCCCTTAACCTAAAATATAAAAACCTGTTTCTTGAAATGACGGGCTGTTGTGGTGCTTTATGTCTAACAGGATTACACAGTTCTGCATGGGCTACAGTGAATTGTGAGGCTGCAAAGGAATCTGTTTCCTCATAACAAAAATAAAAGAAACCCACTGCACAATTGACTCAAACCATCTCTCGGCACCACTGCAGACCTTTCCTTTCAGGCGCTTTATTGAGGTCACTGAATTTGTGTTCAATTCAAATGATTTTGAATGCAGCACGGCCTCTGCACCTCCGATCGAAACAAGCCATAATATATCGAAGACCTTGTCCGTCAGTCTTTATCTCTTTCTGAGCACCACCATCAAGCAAGCGGCAGAAAAAGATTACCGTATAATTTAAGATGCAGGGGTTAAGGACCTCATTTGGGGGATATGGCATCTTTTATCCCGTATCGCAGCTGCGCATGGGGCTTTCTCCTTTACCCCCGCTGTGGCTTTCACCGAAAAGAAAACACTGTTCCTGCTCTTGAGTGTCACGAATGTTTAATTATCTTGTTAAGGCACAGAAAGGATTTTAGTGTCCCAGATCAAAGTGTATCACTGGAGGTTTTGGGAGTCATATCTTTAAGTTCTGCAGATGATCCAAAGGTGTTCAGGAGTGCTTCCTTCTGTCTTGCCTGGTACTGATTCAATCCTTCACATTCCCATCTGCTCCACTGACGTTTGTACTTGCCCATCCCGTCCATCCATTCCCATTATTTTACTTCTGATCTCAGTCCTAAGTAATTATTTCCTGGAGTGAAACAGCTGCAGCACTGAGTAACATACTGAGCATTCACTTTACAAGGTAAAATCTGTACCTTCCCATTGATTATACACAAACACAGAGGCCATGCTGCGTGGCCCAAATAAGGCTCATTATTTTCAGTCACAAATAACCACCTGACTGATGTCTGAATCCTACTTCATGCTGGCCCACTGTCACACTGTTATGGCTGACTGGGACACTTGAACAGAACAGAGCCATTGTTGATGTAATTAGTAACACCTGTGCTTTTCCTACTGTGACAAGTCAAAAAGTCTTTTGTAAAACGTCGGAGAATAGTGGAAAATACTGACTTGTTTTGCCCATCCGACAGTTACAAACTCAAAAAGGCAGCAAGTTGTCACAATGAAGAGGCTTAAACTAGGTCATGTTTGGCGTTTCTGCAAAGTTAAATCATTCGTGGATTATCAGGGTAGCTGCAGATTAATTTTCAATCTCTTAGCTAATCAATGAAGTGGACAGGGTCCTCTTGCAATGAGCACAGCTCAGGAAATTCTTCAACAGTAAGAGGTGGCTGGGCTGTAATGTATACCATTGTACAAATAACCCCTGTATAATTTATATTTCAATCAGGAAAGACAACACAAGTTAATGAGAATGCAGAGGCTTTATTTGATAAAGACTTTGGTGTTGACCATGTCGATTAGATAGACCTATAGAGATAGAGTCCTATGAATAGCAGGCAGTCGGAGACACCACCACGGTGCCAGACAGACCTGGTCATGGGGGGGCAAAGCTGTGAAGTGGCATGGACTGCAATGGCAGCAGAGACTAACACAGGTCAACTGCTAAGATGACCACTGGATGACAGGAAATCCCAAATCTCAGCAATATTGTCTTACTATATAATGATGAAAACTCTGTCTGTGTGTCTGTTCCACGTTTTTCTCCTCACTGACTTGATCAATCCATGTGAAATTTGGCACAGTAGTAGAGGGTCATGGGAGGATGCCAATGAAGCAATATTACATCAATTGGCCAAAGGCGGGCACTATAGCAACCGTTTGAAATTGCAAACTTTGAATGGGCATATCTCATGCCCCGTATGTCGTAGAGACATGAAACTTTGCACAGAGATGCCTCTCCTCATGAGGAACACATTTGCCTCAAGAACCCATAACTTCCGGTTATATATATTTTCCTCCATTTTGAATTTTTTGAAAAACACTTCAAATCGATCTCTTCCTAGGAAGTTTGAGCGAGAGAGAGCGGAGTGAGAGAGTGGTACATCCTCACAGCTGAGGGGTTTCCTATCTGTGCAGCCGAGCACCGCAGCACCTCCACGGACTATTACATCCAGGCGGTCCCGGTGTTTCCTCCGCAGGCTCCACTTCACTCAGCTGCCCCATAAACCCGCTTCTTCTTCCCACTTTAACCTGAATAACAAGCCAGGGCTCGGTGCTCCAGTTGGATCCAAACAGAGAGCCGGGGCTAGCTCAGAGACTAGTGGAGGCTAACTGGCTGTGCTTCCCTCTGGTCATGCTGCGGCTAACGCTACGCTAGCCGCTCCCAGCTAGCTCCGGTTTGTTATTCAGGTTAAAGTGGGAAGAAGCAGCGGGTCTGTCGGGCAGCTGAGTGAAGTGGAGCCTGAGGAGGAAGCGCCTGTTAGCCCTGGTTTCACTACAGGCAGATTCACTCGCTACAGGGGAGAGGAAATAAAACCTGAACAGCCAATCAGAGTGATCTCTCTCACGGACAAGCTTGATTCAACGTGCTCAATCGGCCGAAAAGCCGCCGATGCCAAAGTGCCGACAGTGCGGGACGCACTGCAAAAACTAGGGCGACAGACGCTCACCGACGGCCCGACTTTGGTCGACGGCCGACCGTCGACTTGGTGTGTCAGGGCCTTAAAGATGCTGTATGTAACTCTGGAGAAAGGTAGTTGATGTCTCTTTAAAGTTGTTAGGTACTGATGCTGTGGGTTAGTAATTTGACCGAACCACCATCCCAAAACTATATGGCTGTCTGTGTCTGTCAAGTATTTAATGACCTTGGAATGGGCCTTTCTCCAGAGTTACATACAGAACTTTTAAGAGGAAAATACGCACAATTTAAAAGTCACTTTTGGTCAAACTGAAACATCAGACAGCAAATTGGAATCTCTCCATGCCAGTGACATCACCGCAGTGGGATTACTGCACAAGATAACCAAGATGAAAGCTCAAGCAGCACGATAGTTAAGTCAAATCAATTTTATTTATATAGCCCAGTTTCACAAATCACATTTGGCCTCAGGGGGCTTTATAATCTGTACAGCATACGATACCCTCCATCCTTAGTCCCTTGCAGCTGATAAGGACAACCCCCCCCCCCAGAAAGACCTTTTAATGAGGAGAAAAATGGAGGAAGCCTCAGGAAGAGCAACCGAAGAGGGATCCGTCTCTGTGGACAGACAGGGAATAGATGCTGCGTGTACGAAATAGCCCAACAGAGAGAGAGAGGTCCCAAGACAGCTGATGGTCCGGCACAGAGGAGCCAGTTTAAAGAAGGGGGGAGGCGATGGAGAAGAGAGAGAATGAGACATAGAAAAACACAGTGCTTTTGGGACACAAACAACAGAGGTTGTTATGAAGCGGTGGCTTTAAGCTAATATTATTCTCATCGGCAAGACTGCAAGGAATTATACATTGAGACTGAGACCGACCCGCCAGCTGGATAATGAAAGAATAAGCAACTAATTGAAAGTTGAGGCAAAAAAATTGGAGTTTGGAGTTTGGCTTTCAGGTCATACCAGAGAAAAGGGGAACAATAGGAGCAGGTCCTGTGGCCTGAGTGGAGAGTCCTGATTTTAGGATACGGTTTAATGAAAGGTGTGCTTAAAGTCTGATCTGACATATTGGACCAGTGAAGGGAAGCTGAAACTGGTGTAATATGGTCAAATTTTCTAGTATGAGTTAAAATTCTTGCTGCAGTGTTATGAACCATTTGAAGACTTCCAGTACTAGTATATGACAGGCCTGACAACAAAACATTACAATAATCCAGTCTGGGCGACACCAAGGCTTAAATAGGATAAAAAATTGATTTTAGCTGCGTTATGTAGGTAAAAGAAGGTAATAGTACCTTAAAGAAAGTAGTGATGGCCAAATGAAGCTTCATGAACCACCAGTTGTATTTGCTGAACCCACTAGATGGCGCTCTTGGTGTAGTAAAACAGGCTCAAGGGATGGCAATGCAGTTTGGTTTCAACCCTTTGTTGAACAAAGAGTGCCAGAATGGACCCAAAAAATAAAGAAAATGGTTAGCAGTTAGCTAGTTACGCAGGAGCAGACTCGCATCGGGCAGCCAGTCAAACATTGGACCAATGCCTTAGAAAACATTTTTCCGTTGCCTCCCTCAGATAATCAGAATGATGTCCATTGCTTTTAGTGGACACGCTTCTTTAGAAAAACCGCAGATCACCGATGTTAGCGATAGTTTTATTATTTGCCACATTTTTCGTTTTTGGCCGAGCTAGCTAACTAGCTAGCATAGCTGCTATTAGCTTGTTAGCATCGCCTATGGCCATAGCCACCACCATCGAGCTAGCTAGCTAACGGGCTAACTGTTTAACGGGCTAACGTTTTCACACCGACTCAGAGTCAGCTGGGAGGAAATACAACTAACCAACCCGATCCACTTACCGAAGCTGAACCAACGCAGCAGGCCCTCTGCCGGTAAGTGTTGATCCACTCCATATTTGCAATAGCCTAGCCTACTCACTGCTAGCCAGCGGTAGAGTTGTCTTCGCTGTGCCTCTCTTGCACCATCAAAGATCTCTTTACTGGCTATAGCTTTGTTTTCCCCCAGAACCCGGACAAATCATGCCGTCACTCACCTCATCTCCAGGATGCGATGGTTGTCTCCGAGCTGGAAGGCAGAATCTCCGTGTTATATCAGATCAGAGAAGACGAGGATCTTATGGACTCCCTGTATGCTGCCGCCACTACATCCACAGCAGAGCCGGTCTCCAATGACTCACTGGTCGTCGTGGGTAAAGCCACCTCTGCAACGTCCACTGAGGATCTGGACACGACAATTCCCATTGCATTCCCAGTCTCCTGACCACTGGGATCACCTGGGAGCCAAGCCGAAGCTCCTACCTGGCTCTGGCTCCACCCCTGGCAAGTGGATTGCTGCCGGCAAAGACAGACATGGTGGAAAAATCCTTCCTCGCCCCCCACCACCCATAGCCCGCAAACTATCAACCTCCAACATGTTCTCCAGCCTCAAGGATCAGGACCCCCCTCCGCCTCCATCCTCTATGGCTGCGGAGTGTCACGTGTCATTGTGCACGTCGGAACCTGCGATGTTGTCCAAAGGCAATCTGAAGTGCTGAAGACTGATTTTAACAGTCTGTTCTCCACTTTAAAAGATTGTGGGAAGTCCATTTTCATCAGCGGCCCTCTCCCCACACTTGGCCTCGGCACAGAGCGATTCAGTCGACTCCTCTCTCTACACACCTGGCTCCGGGCTGCCTGCAGTTTCCACAACTTCAATTTTGTCGACAATTTTAACCTATTTTGGAATCGCCCCTCCTTCTACAGGCACGACGGACTGCACCCAAATAAACTGGGTAGCCGCATGCTTGCAGACAACATAGCACACACTGTCCACAGCACGGTAATCAGTACGGTGCAAACACATGCGTGACTGTTTACATGCCACACTCCCTCCTCCCTCCGCGATGTCTCCCCCGACAGGCTCCTACTGCAACTGCCTCTCACTCCTTCTCCCACAAACATTCCCGTAATAATCACTGAAAGATCTCACCCAGTGTCTCTTCCTGGGAAGCATACTAACCTCCCGCTATGACGCGCCTCGAACAGCAAACCTCCTGATATTACATTGAAAATGGCTTTAATTAATGCTAGATCGCTAGTCAAAAAGACGTTCTTATTAAACGACTTCTTCACCTCCCGTGATCTGGATTTTATGCTTTTGACGGAGACTTGGCTACATGCTGGTGAGTCAATGCCCTTTTCTGAACTTCTCCCTCCTGGCTGTACTTTTCTCAGCTCCCCTTGGACTTCTGGCAGAGGTGGAGGGCTGGCCTGTGTTTTTAAATCCAGTTTTCACTGTCGGCAGATACAAACTGTCTCTTACTCCAGCTTTGAGCTGCAGCTTTTTAAACTGAATTCCTCTCCTCCCTTGCTGTGTGCGGTGGTTTATCGTCCACTTAAATACAATAAGGAGTTTGAAAACTTTCTCTCTGGAGTAGTGTTGGAATTTGATCATTGCCTAATTTCTGGTGATCTGAACATTCATGTGTGCTGTGAGACCAGTCCTCTGGTTAAAGACTTCCTATCTCTGATTGACTCTTAATCTTACGCAGTGGGTCTCTGGCCCGATGCACTAAAAGGGGCATACTCTTGACATTGTGCTGTCACTTGGTTTGTCTGTTCATGTCAGTGAAATTTGTAATAGTGCTTGTATTTCTGATCACTTGCCTGTTTTATTCTCTGCCACTGTTCCCTGCTCTGTTGTTGCTACTGGTCCTCCTGCACGCCGTTTTCGTGCTTTTAACTCTAATACAGCACTACAGTTTTCTACTGGTTTTAGTGATTTTATGAATACTACTGTGGATAGCTGTGGTGTCCTTAGTGCTGAAGAGCTTGTTGCTGTTTTTAATTCTACATGCACAAATATATTGGACTCTATTGCTCCTATAAGGTCCCAAAGGTTACTTCCAAACCATGGATAAATGACTCTGTCCATGCTCCCTTGGTGTAATGAAAAAGGCTCAAGGGATGGCAATGCAGTTTGGTTTCAACTAGCGATGGCCAAATGAAGCTTCATGCACCATTTTCTTTATTTTTGGGTCCACTCTGGCACTCTTTGTTCAACAATGGGTTGAAACCAAACTGCATTGCCATCTCTTGAGCCTTTTTAATTACACCAAGGGTGCCATGTAGTGGGTTCAGAAAATACAACTGGTGGCTCATGAAGCTTCATTTGGACATCACTACCTTTAAGTCAAATAAAGGTATTCATTGTCAATGAAATTCCTCCTTTGCCTTCCACTCTGAATGCTGTTTAAACAATGAAACAAAAAGGTATAAAAGGAAAAATATAAACACAAGAATAAGGGATATAATAACATGAAAGATAAAAAGATATCACAAGGGATAAAAAAAAAGGAAATTATAAAGTATCCAAATAACACTGTGTACAAGTATGATTTAATACATCGTAGAACCGCTAGGCCCAAGCTGCCGTCATCAGGGGGATTTTAGGTCCACCAATCAAGGATTTACCAAGGTGAAAACAGATTACAGATCAGGGACGTAGGGCCTCTGGATGTTATTACGGGAAGGTCAAGCAAACAACTACAAAAAAGATGTGAAATGATCATAAAAAGACGGAAAAAAATAGCAGCTATTTATTGATATAGCTTACATCTCAAGAAATCGTGCTATCTAAACACAGCTACAACAAAATGACTGTAATGAGGTTAAACAGTAGGTGTGCCTAATGGTATATTTCCCAGAGCTACAGTTCACCGACAGTGTAATAGCTGTCTATTGGAATCTTATTGGATCCATAGGATTATGTCAGCAGCTACTGCCCCTGTGTGCATATATGTGCTGCAGAGCTCGGTAGAAAGATTCACACATGAATGGATTTTATTGGATTACGTCCATCATGGCTCTTACACGCCTCTGTAAAATGCAATGGACTAATGAAAAGTGATTCTCTCTGTATTTGCATCTCAAAAGATCCGCCACTTCCTCCTGACCCGTCTTGATGTGTCACAGCTTCTGTTAAAGGTGTCATTTGCCTGCCTGTATCAAATGGCGGTTATGCAGAAAACGTACCCTATGGCCACGTTTTTTCCCAGTCACCAGTTGTGTGCCATTATATGCTTCAGTCCTTCGCTCAATTCAGACCCAAAGAGCCGCGAAAACATTTCACACCGATTTGATATTCACATCCTCTGTTCTACATGTCATAAGTGGATTACGGCGTTGCTTGCCTCCCAGGAGCGCTGTTGAGGAACGCTGAGTCGGCATGTGTCTGCAGAACATAAAAAAAAAAAAAAAAAGAAGAAGGAAGGCCTCCTTGTCTGCTTATCAGCGAGCCGAACGCCGCTTCCCACAAAATCCTCCAGGACATGCATTGTTGAGAAGCACAAGCTCTCAATGTGGACGAACGCGCGTCTCCTTATAAGGTGCCATGGCGGTGTAAAGCTTTTTGTTAACCACCCAGATTGTTGTCAGGTATTCATACCGTTATGTGAGTCTTGTGGGAAAAAGGCACAGTCATTGTAGCTGTTTCATGAAGGTGCTGCGCTCTTAAGTGCAAAGAAAGACAACCTAACAATGATACTTGTGGGCTGTGAGACAAGACATAAAGGATTTTACAGATGTGTTAAAGAACATTAACCCTCATAGTGGCTGCTTCTCTCTTCGCATGCCTGAAGACACATCCATATGTTTGCATATAGTAAACCCAGGTGTGTGTGTGATAAAGACTAAAGCCGCAGTAGAGCTAAGTTGTGAAGCTGTGCGTCATAATACGCTCCGGTGAGCGCGTGATAGAGCGGTAACACTTCGTGAACACTCTCACCTCCACTCAGCTGAACATGAAATGCAGTGCCATGTGGCCGAGGTGCATTTGAAGGGAAGGTGGTGCAATCTTTGCATCAGCACTGCATCACATTATGGATTATAAAGCACCGCGGGCAGCGTTTTGTTCCCAGCCCAGCGATGACTGTGGATTTTGGTTCATCTTCTTTTATTGAGCTATTTGCGCTGAAAGCTCATCACCGAAAGTGTTTGATCATATCTGGTTTATAGGTTTTGGAAGAAGAGCTCATTTGCATGGTTGTATTCACACAGTTTGCATTCCAGGGAATCATATGCTCACTTAAGTCTAATACAGCAGAGGTCTGATGGGGGAACTGAGAGGTCATGTGACTGGAGTTTGCTCTTATGTCAGGCAGTCTGGGAGGATTTATATTTATTCAGATTCATATTCTACTACCGCTAAATTTAGAAGGAGAACATCATTGAAATGTGTACAGTATGTAGGCCCACATCTATGGTGAGATTTTCCCCCTTCTAGTGGAGGTCGATGCCAGACACCGTGCTGTGCTGATTGATCTCATTGCAGCTGCAACACTGATACAGGAGGAGGAAAGTTCATTCAAAGTAAAATTGTCAGCAGCACCACAGCTGAAGGTAAATGTCAAATCGAAGGTGTCCGAGTTTAGTTAAAGTACTTCTACTAATTTCAAGGAAACAACTGTATTCAACTTTTCTTAGTCAGTAGTAGTCTGCGAATAAAGATAGACAACTTGTGTACAGAAGTGAAGCTAAAACATCTGGGACATGGCTGCTGCCATCTTGTACTGGTGACATGGGAGCCAGAGTTCTGCACAGTAGGGATATCCGTGGTATGAAGTTTCCCTCCCAACCAATCGTGAGCAGCGTCACTTAATGCAACCCACCAGTTTGCTCACGAAGTAATCAGTCGTGTTGTAAAAAAGCACTTGAACATACAACAGTGCGATAAAACCTACCTTTAATAACAGAAACCATCTTTGGGAAAACTTTGAGTTTTTAGTTTGGCCGATGTCCCGCACACCAACATGAAGGGGAACTATCATGTCGTCCATCTTTATAAACAATCTATAGTCTACATGGAGAATATTTTCCCAGGAAGGGAAGGGAAGAAAGATATAAAGCAAAGTCTCCGACAGGGTGGCCGTGATCCCTAGAGGGTGCTCAAAGTCACTGCAGGGAGGCTGGAGTCTATCCCAGCTGACATTAGGCGAGAGGCGGGGTTCACCCTGGACAGGTCGCCAGACTATCACAGGGCTGACACATAGAGACAGACAACCATTCACGCTCACATTCACACCTACGGACAATTTAGAGTCACCAATTAACCTGCATGTCTTTGGACTGTGGGAGGAAGCTGGAGCACCTGGAGGAAACCCACGCTGACACAGAGAGAACATGCAAACTCTGCACACAGGGCTCCCCCACCCTGGGGTCGAACCAGGAACCCAGTTGCTGTGACGCGACAATGCTAACAGCTGCGCCACCATCCATCTTTTTTCAACTGCTTATCCAGGGTCAGGTTGCCGAGGCAGCAGGCTGAACAAAGCACCCCAGACGTCCTCTCTCCAGCGCCCCTTCCCAGCCCCTCCTGGGGGATGCTTAAGTGTTCCCAGGCCAGATGACTTCTATAATCCATCCAGTGTGTTCTGGGTCTGCCCAGGGTCCTCCCACCAGTTGGACATGCCTGGAACACCCCTAACAGGAGGCCTGTGGATATTCTCATTTATCCAGGTCATAGTTATCTCTAGGCAATTCAGTCGAACGCAACTGGACTTAGTTTTGTCTTAGAAGACGTTTCACCTCTTATCCAAAAGGCTTCATCAGTTCATGCTTGTCTGACTAGGCTGGAACTAGGATGAAAGGTAAGGTAAGGTAGGTATAACGCTGTCCTTTCATCCCTGCCCAGAAGATTTAACAGCTTAACCTCTATAAACAACAAAATGACCACCGTTGCAGCAGGAGTTTCAACGACCATCGTTGACACACCTTTGAAGCGCTAACGAACCAATGACATCAGTGGCCTTGTGGAGACCTCCACAGAGGTTAAATACCTGGGTTTTTCCACACCAGTTTGTCAGAGAAAAGAGGTGAAACGTCTTCTAAGACAAAACTAGTGAGGGCCACATGAAGCTTCATGAACCACCAGTTGTATTTGCTGAACCCACTAGATGGCGCTCTTGGTGTAATGAAAAAGGCTCAAGGGACTGCAATGCAGTTTGGTTTCAATTTAGCGATGGCCAAATGAAGCTTCATGAACCATTGTTTTTATTTTTTGGGTCCACTCTGGCACTCTTTGTTCAACAAAGGGTTGAAACCAAACTGCATTGCCATCCCTTGAGCCTTTTTCATTACACCAAGAGCGCCATCTAGTGGGTTCAGCAAATACAACTGGTGGTTCATGAAGCTTCGTTTGGACATCACTAGACAAAACTAAGTCCAGTTGCGTTTGATTCAATTGCCTTGAGACCCTAACAGGAGGTGCCCAGGAGGATCCTAATGCCCAAATGCCCAAACCACCTCAACTGGTTCTATTATTATACCAACTGTACAGACATTCTTGTGAGCCACAGTTAATCGTTTTGTAACTTTTGGAACAAGAAACTCTGGCGCACTGCCGACCTCGGAAAGCACCGGCAAACGTGCAGGGGTGAAGGCTAATGCACCTAGCTACAGGTAAATGCGAACAAGGGAAGACCCAGAAATATTCAGAAAATCACTTACAACAGGGGCCCCTGCTTATAAGAGGTCCTTGGCTTGAAAACTACTGACGACTCCCAATAGAAAGGACGGAGGAGAATGTTTTAGGTCAGACCTTTGCTTTGTTGCACCTGTTGCACAATGACGTTACAGTGTAGTGACAAACCAGACTTTCTGTTTTCCAGTCAAGTAGAATTTTATGGATATGGATGGCATTAGAATTGAAAGAATAATAGGGCATACTTTCAGATCCATGACGTCCTTGATTGTCTGTCTCTCAAAGGTTGAAATGATCGTCATATAGCTCTGGCAGTCAGACGTCAGAACAGCTTTGGTCTCTCTGTAGAATGTATGCTTAACAGAATACAAACAGCTCCGTCTACAATGGACACCACTTTAATGCCACACCAAGCTCATATGTTAAATCATTAATCCCAGATTGTCATTTGATCCCATTCAGTGGGCACATTACCTCCTGGCGTGGTTAAGGGCTTCAAGTGAGAGGCAGATCATAGATAGAGAGAAAGTGGGAATCAGCCCATCAAAGGCCTGCCGTGGCCCCTTCAATCCCTTTTGACGAACAGCTTCTGAGCTCTCCCCTATTGTTGTAAAGCGAGCAGAGGCACCCCGCCGCGAAGCCATCACATAGGTGTCACACCCGCCAACATGTTTGGATCTGTGGCGCGCCACCATGTCAGTGCGGCACAACGACAGGAGGTTCAAAAGCTCGTTCATATCCGGCCAGCTCAGAAGGCACTGTACTTATCTCTTCTCATTCAAACGCAGTGAAACGTGATAAGTGTTATTTGATATTTTCATTTCAAAAGGCAGCCGAACACGTGTGGCAGGAAGTGGAGTATGTGCTACAATCAGTGGTGTTAATAAATGGAAATGTGGTCCCGACTCAGAGGAGCATTTTGTTTGCTGCATAAACACCGCTGACTTATCATAATTCAAAAAGTAGAAGCAATTTCCCTCTCTTGTTTCTGTCTCCATTTTTTTTTTCAGCGTCGGTGCAGATGGAAATGACATTTTTTTGACAGTCTGGATTGCACAGTGAGGGGAAGTCACACCGCATAAACGGCTTCTTATCAGCAGGAAATGCTGAGGCGTAGCTGGGAGCGGTGTAGAGGCCCTGGCAAAGCGCTGCTCTCTTCAGAACGGTCATCCTGGATTGGCCAGCTACCCCCCCCCTCCGCTGCTGGCCCTTCTCCTCCAGCAACTGCAAATCAGACATGAAATGCTCCTGCTCTCTGCACTGGATGCAGAATGATTGAAGTTGTGTGAAGAACCCAGTCAGATGGATGGATAATTCTACTGGAAAGACTACAAACAGCTGGGAAATGGGTTGCTCGGATGTTTCATTATGTGTATGTGTGCATGTCGGTTGATTTGTTTGCCACCATGTGAAGCTGTTTCAGTGAAGCCTGTAATTATCCAGTCAGTTCAGTAACAAGCTACTAATTGTGTTAGCAGTCTGTGATCTGGTGTTCATATTGCAAATATCAACACCTTATCACTCGATTACAACAGGAATGTTTATACATTTATTAGATATGACAAGGTGTAATATTTAACATAACTAAGCCTAAGTTTCACATTAACCTTGCAGTGCTGATTAAATTTGATTATTATCACTACAGAGTCAGAAATGTGCTGCCAGAATAATTAGACACTTTTACACTGTTTAATTACAAACATTTAGTGATATGATATTGTTGTGATGTTGTTATTGTGTTTTAGGGGTCCAAGCGTCAACCGTGTTAGAAACAGGGATGGATAACAGAATGGGCCGACTGGGCACAGGCGCAGGGCCCAGTGTGGCAGGAGGCCCCTGGCATTCACTTCCAAAATGTTGAATGTGAAATTAACATGTACCAGCCAGAAGAGACTCAAAATGACCACAGACAGACACAAAAAGACCACAAACAGATGCACAGGAACTGCAGAGAGACACAAAATAACTACAGAAATGGGCAAAAGAACCACAAAGCAACACAAAGTGACCAAAAAAAGTACCAAATGACATCAAAGAGACAATGAGACAGAAAATTACCGCAAAGAGACCCAAACCATGACAAAAAGACACAACCACAATGACTAAAAGATGATTAACAACTACAAAGAGATGCAAAATGACTACAAAGCAACACAAAACTAAAAAAAAAGACTAAAAATTACCCCAAAGAGACACAAAACAACCACAAGAAGAGACAGAATGATCACAAAGAGACAACAAAACACTACAAGTTCAATAATGACGACAAGAAGCCAAAGAACGACCACAAAGTGACACAAAACAACCAAAAAAGACCCAAAGAGACACAAAGTTACCCCAATATGAGACAAACCTACCTCATAGAGACCAAACGACTACAAAAAGACACAAAATAACTGCAAGGAGAGACAGAATCACCACAAATTTATCCCAATGAGACAGAAAATTACCTCAAAGAGACCCAAACCACAACAAAAGACACAACCACAAGGACAGAAAACCACTAAAAGATGAATAACGTCTACGAAGAGATGCAAAATGACTACAAAACAACAATAAAACAACCAAAAAAGGACTAAAAATTACCCCAACGAGACACAAAGTTACCCCAATAAGAGACTAACTTACCTCAAAGAGACTGAAACAACTACAAAGAGACACAAAACAACCACAAGAAGAGACAGAATCACCACAAAGAGACAAAACACTACAAGTTCAATAATGACGACAAGAAGCCAAAGAACGACCACAAAGTGACACAAAACAACCAAAAGACAAAAAAAATACCTCGAAGAGACAGGCATTCACCAAAATAAGACACAGTTGCCTCAAAAACATCCAAACGACAACAAAAAGACACAAAACAAACATAAAGAGACACAAAAAGAGATGCAAAATGACTACAAAGCAACACAAAACAACCGAAAAAAGACTAAAAATTACCCCAAAGAGACACAAAGTTACCCCAATAAGAGACAAACTTACCTCAGAGACCCAGACAACTACAAAGAGACACAAAACAACCACAAAGAGACAAAAAAAAACACTACAAGTTCAATAATGACGACAAGAAGCCAAAGAACGACCACAAAGTGACACAAAACAACCAAAAAAGACCCAAAGAGACACAAAGTTACCCCAATAAGACACAATTGCCTCAAAGACATCCAAACGACAACAAAAAGACACAAAACAATCATAAAGAGACACAAAAAGAGATGCAAAGGAACTGCAAAAATGGGGAAACAACCACAATAGACAGAAAACTACTAAAAGATGAATAGCAACTACAAAGAGATGCAAAATGACCACAAAGCAACACAAAACTAAAAAAAAAGACTAAAAATTACCCCAAAGAGACACAAAGTTACCCCGATAAGAGACAAACTTACCTCAAACAGGCCCAAACAACTACAAAAAGACACAAAACAACCACAACGAGGTAAAAAAAAATTACCTCAAAGAGACACAAATTCACCACAATAAGACACAAAAAGTGTCATGATCCTGGGTTTTGGTTTCATATTCTCTTATCTTGTGGACTTTGTGTCTGAGTTTTCTGTTTGTGTTCCTTGTTTCATGTTGTTTAGCTCATATTTAATCTGCTTCCTGTTTTATTTTGTAGGTTCTCTCCTCTTATGTGTCATGTCTAGTTTTACTTCCTGTCTTTGTGTTTTCCCGCCTGTTTTCTGCCACACCTGTCTCGTTAGTCCTTCCCTGTTCCCTGAGTCTTCCCTTCACACCTGTTCTGTATCAGTCTCGCCTGCTCCACCCTTGCTGTCTTCCTCCTCCAGCTGTGTCTCGTCCTTGTGATTAGTCTCCTGTGTATATATACCTGTGTGTTTACCTGTGTTCTTTCACCAAAATGAGCTCAACACAAACTAGTGTTGATTTTAAATGGATGAGGGTCATCGAAGCTCCAGTTTATTACAGTTCATTTCAAATCCCATGCTGCTCATTTCTGACCCAGTCGTGCATTCACATACAGTGGTTACCACTTCGTGCTAAAATCCCAGTTTATATTAATAATAGTTTGATGACACAGAACCATTAAATAGCCTCCACCTTTTAAAATAAATGAATAGCCTTGGACACAGGGAGGGTTGAAGTCTGATAATTATAAGGTAAAAATGTTGAGGTTTGCACAACAAACAGAATGTTGTTCAGTTTATTTCAGGTGGAAACATGTTATGTGACATTGTAAGTCTTACTATATAATGATGAAAACTCTGTCTGTGTGTCTGTTCCATGTTTGTCTCCTCACTGACTTGGTCAATCCATGTGAAATTTGGCACAGTGGTAGAGGGTCATAGGAGGATGCCAATGAAGCAATATTACATCAATTGGCCAAAGGGGGGCGCTATAGCAACCGATTGAAATTGCAAACTTTGAATGGGCATATCTCATGCCCCGTATGTCGTAGAGACATGAAACTTTGCAC
>NC_065520.1:15747868-15753136 GCF_006386435.1 Epinephelus moara
AGAACAGGACGCCTCAAGGTGACTGGAGAAATTTAACTCTAATTGGCAACTGGGTGGCGCTATAACAACAGAAAAATGCTTCAAAATGTCTAAAATGCGACCGATCGCTGTGGCTCCCCCTGTGGACCAATGTTGGTTGTTTTCTAATTTTTGGTATGACTAAGTCATGGTATGGTATGCTCTACATAATCACGGAAACTGTCAGTGTGTCATTAGCACTATTCGGACGGGATTAGTTTTACATGGGCACGTGGGGTAATGTCACTTTACCACAGGACGTCTGGAATATTAATGGCCAATTCGCACGAGATAAGAAATATCAGTAAAACTACCACAAGTGGGAGGGGTAAATCCATTCACGCACCGCCGTCCCCTCCTGTGCATATTAGGACTGTCAAAAGCACCATAAAATTGCGTTTGAATATTTTTGAATTAATTTATTAGAGTTCGAATAATATTCAAATTTATTATTATTATTATTTTTATTTATTTATTTATTTTCCCTCTCTGGCCTGGCTTGTGCGCGAGCCATTTGTGCCCAAACAGGATTCGCCGTGATATACAACATTATTGATAGTATTAATTAATTATTAATGATATTCCAATGATCAAATTTAGGTTCGAACCTATAAAAAATATATATTCGAATATATTTAGAACTTCAATTTTTTTTTGACAGCCCGAACACACATATTTACTGCTGATCTATTCGCACGGGATTAGTATTACCTGAGGTAATTTTCCGGGACCCTTTTACAGAAGGTAAAAGTCATTAGAATTAGTAATTATTACTTTACCCCATGTACCTAATGTAAAACTAATCCCGTCTGAATAGGGCTTAAGTCATGGTATGGTATGCTGTGTATAATCACGGAAACTGTCTCTGAAACTGCACATAGGCATTGAGGATTGGCATCGGTAGAAGGTGACAAAGCTACCAATGGGTATGGACTAGTGTTATAATATTACCCAAAATCCTGTTGGTAATGCGTTATAATACTTTGTTACTGCTAAAACGTATTATATTTCTGTATTAGGCGTTACAAAAGTAACGTGTTACCCTCAACACTGGTTACTTACAGTGTTAAAAAATATTTTGTTTGTAATTATTTTTATATTTAGAAATCTGGATCTATATGGTGTTTTTTTTTAATTATTTTTATTCTGTATAATGTGCTGAGAAAACGTCCCATTCTTTTATTTTTTAAACACAATTTTATCTATTATGGTCTTTTGACTTACATTTGCTTTAAGCTTAGGTTGTATTGATTTTAGGGATATGAAGCATTTGAAGATACTTCAAGAAATGACATTACAATATGCTAAAATACCAGTGTAGGCCATGGCGGACCATTTCTGTTGCAGAAAACGGTTATTACCTGCTTTTGTTGGTCTCAAACAGCAGTCTGCTGCTGTCTCGCCAAGGTGTCACGACTTCCACCATCTCTTCCTCCCCCTGATGAGAAACTATATTTGTACTCGTACAAATTTAATATACTAATACAATGTAGATACAGTGAAGGTGATAATTAAACCATCAGGTGTTAAGTGAATTTTCTTCTCTATGTATAAAGATTGGACTTTCCCAGTTCATGCAGAGACGCCTGTACCGTGTCATGACTCAGTGTTTGTGCCGGTTTTAATTGCTCCATAGCCCATATATCTCCCATTACTCTGTGAGCCTGCCACCCCTCACAGCTCATCTATAATTCAGTGCAAGTGCGCTCCTTGACACAATGCAATTAATTAGTCTTTTTGTTCATTAAAGGCATGGCTTTTAGAAGACCATCATGTTTTATTTTTGTTTTAATTACTTTGTGCTTTGGCAGGCTTCTATTTCCAAGATGTATGGAAGGCAGGCCACGACCACTATCCAATTAGGGGGAGATCTCCTTGTTTATCCATCCTGATGAGGAGAGCGGAACATCAAGTGTTGCTTTCAAAGTGTGGGAGAAATATGAGATTCTTTTTACATGTGATGTAATGAGATTTGCATACCTTTGAAATGATCTTCAGTTCCTCCGGGTCAATTGATTTGCCATTCAGTTTCAAACCACCTAGAGACTCATAATGAATGAGTCTTAGTGCACAGCCTGTTTCATCTGTGTGTAGTCGGCTCTGCGGTACCAGGCAACAATCACACAAGCTGGACAAAAAGATAAAAAACACACATTTTGTTCACTGTGAAGTATTAATGAACAAATTGCTAAACTCTCCAAACACAATTTCATGCTTTATTAAAATGAATGGGGACAAGCGGCTGCCTGGGGGTCAGAAAATACAAGATCACAATACCATGTGAAAATATGGAATAATTTAAAAATGGCCAGCACAAATATAAAAAGTCTGTGTTTACCAAACTGCTAAAAGGTAAATGTTGGATTTGTGTTTATTTTTTTGTGGCGACCCGCCATGATTAAAACATCTGCCATCTCCAATAGATTTTCTCTTTTTGGAGATGGGCCGTTCAGTAGGAGCGCTGTTGTAATATATAAACTGTTCAGTAATTTTTAGCACCACACTTTCGAAGCACAGAGTTCACTTAGGGTAGAGAAGAAGCAGCAGAACATCAGGTGCATTGAAAGTTATGCTTGATCTAAAAGTTTGCATTCACTCGAAGCAGCTGCTCCTCTCATTCATTGATCTGATTATACTGATCATTTCTTATCAGTTATCCAGCCCACCAGTTACAAACTAGAACTCATGGAGTGCTCCACCTGCGCTGCATTCATGGACCCACAAAACCTTAGAATTAAGAGAGGGGACAAAATGGATACAAGGGACACACAGGCATTTAAATGAAAAGGAAAAGTTGTGTTTTGAAAGTCTATAAAGACATTCTGAGTGTCCATCGAAGTAGAAACTAGTGATGGCCAAATGAAGCTTCATGAACCACCAGTTGTGTTTGCTGAACCCACTAGATGGCGCTCTTGGTGTAATGAAAAAGGCTCAAGCGAGGGCAATACAGTTTGATTTCAACTAGCAATGGTCAAATGAAGCTTCATGAACCATTGTCTTTATTTTTTGGGTCCACTCTGGCACTCGTCGTTCAACAAAGGCTTGAAACCAAACTGCATTGCCATCCCTTGAGCCTTTTTCATTACACCAAGAGCGCCATCTAGTGGGTTCAGCAAATACAACTGGTGGTTCATGAAGCTTCATTTGGCCATCACTCGTAGAAACAGAGTTCACCCAAAAATCACAGTCCTACAGCTTGAAATGAGCAGGTTTCTTCAGCTGCACCAAATGTGACAGGATCCCATTTAAAGCCAAACTTACCACTTTAACATAAAATATCGCAGCATCCCCTTTGTCACTGTTTACCATAATCCTTCCCTGGACTGCACTTGGTGTCAAACGCAGCGTAAACGTCGGGCTCTGCTGCCTCCCCACCTCTCTCCCTCATTAAGTGACACTAAATCCGAGCAGTGTAATTGCTCAGGTGTCTCTATCAGCGGGAGGATTTCTGACTTCATGGGCCCGTTTTTAATTATTGGTGCAGTCATTAAGTGTTGATGAACTTCCAGAGCGATCTCGACTAAACATCTGTGGTTCTGCCACACACAGACCCAGCAGCCATGTTTGACACGTCCCTGTGGAGCTGCAGAAGGTTTGGAAGAAGTTACCAAACAAATTCACTCTTTTGCAGCCAGTTTATGTACAGTATATATGTGAAAACCCTCAGAGGGCCGTGCAGAGACCTAGAGAGGGGCAGATGCTCAAAGCCAAAATGCAGCACAGGAACCAAATTTTTTAAAACACAACATAATTTACAGCATAACCTGTTGAATTATAGCAACCCATATTCAACAGAATGGAACATGGAACATTACAACAATCCACATTGTACTCTGTCGCTGTCCGAAAGCCAATGAAATCAGAGGGGGATTGTGATAAATATAAATAAGGAAATTTTTTCAGCTGTATAGTAAAATTACATGACATAAGTCGGGTTTCCATCCACCTATTTTTATTCGCATTTTCAACAATTGCGAAAAAAAACTTAAGCCAGAAATTCGAAAAAAGGCTGAAATATCGCAAAAAAACTTAGAGAGAGGTAATTACTCCTGTGTCAGGTGAGTGTATTTCACAACTTACCTGAATAGACTGGATGTGTTGAATACCGCTGCATCATGTGCGCTGCCTGGTGTACCAACACAGACATCACGGCATTATGCTATACTACTATGCTGACTGATATGAGTGTGATGAGAGCTCTCGCAATAGCCAAGAAGTTCCCAAGTAATCTCTCCATCTCGTCGTAGTCATGAATGTGCCGGTAGTTGTGGACATGAGACGCTCTCAATGGCGTCATCTCAAGGCACCCTCTTCTTCTACAAGTGTTCTTTTGCATTTTTATTTTTCACGAGAAGCGCCTACTGCTCAACCTGTTGACTCCCAATACTCGCAAGACAATAATGAATGGAAACGTCCATAAATTCGCATTTTCTTTTGACAATAATGAATGGAAACGTCCATAAATTCGCATTTTCTTTTGCGCATTTTCACAAAATTTGCTTAAAATTTGCGATACATTTGGATGGAAACCCAGTTACAGTCAAGGTCGTCCTGAACAGGAATTCTTTCAAATTTTATATAACCTATTAAGGATTTTGCTTGTGAATGTGTTATAATGTAATTTGAGGTGACAAAACTATATGAGCTTTTGTATGGTTTTGTTAGGGTCATCCTTTCAGCTAACACATGAAGGAAATGTTTTTTTATTATTATGATTATGAGGTCAAAGATGATTTTGTCATGGTATTTGAACTCTGGAGCTCCCTCTTTTTAATTAAAACAACTGTACATTTTATTCAATATATCAAAAGTGAGAAATCATAGCTGAAATACGTATCGTCATGCTTTTTGGCCACAAAGCTTCATTTGGCCATCACTGGTGATAGGCAGTGGCTAGTGATGGCCAAATGAAGCTTCATGAACCACCAGTTTTATTTGCTGAACCCACTAGATGGCGCTCTTGGTGTAATGAAAAAGGCTCAAGGGATGGCAATGCAGTTTGGTTTCAACTAATCTTTCAAGACAGATTCTGCAATTTACATTGTAGAATCTGTCGGCAGCCCTGTGTGAAAGACGACTAGAGAGGCGGGGCTTTGAGTTTGAACGATGCTGCGCTTTAGCCAATCACAATGGAGGGGGCGGGGCCGAGACGTGCAGGTGTCCCCAGGAAATGTGTACCTACAGAAACAGCAAGCTCCGCGTCCATAGCGACCGCTCCACCCAAAACGCCGTCTCGTCAACGTGGAAAAA
>NC_065520.1:15753162-15766362 GCF_006386435.1 Epinephelus moara
GTTTGTTCAGTCATTGTGTTTATAGACTTAACAAACATCAGATTAGTCTACACGGTGATATAGTGACGTGAAAAATGTGATATATATATATATATATATATATATAGCTAAACTCTGCTGGTTTTCTACCCGAAGTATTTGTAAACAACACGGCGATTCCCTGGGGGCACCGCCTGAAGTGAAGGGCGTGAGCGATCGCTGAGGCCCCTGCACTTCTGTTCGTCGAAAAACTCCGGGCTGTGCCTCCAGAGGTAAAAAAGTTTGTTTTTTTTACCGATGGATTTCCAGATTTGGTTTCAACTAACAATGGCCAAATGAAGCTTCATGAACCATTTTCTTTATTTTTTGGATCCACTCTGGCACTCTTTGTTCAACAAAGGGTTGAAACCAAACTGCATTGCCATCCCTTGAGCCTTTTTCATCACACCAAGAGCGCCATCTAGTGGGTTCAGCAAATACAACTGGTGCTTCATGAAGCTTCGTTTGGACATCACTAGTAACCACATATGTTGTTGAAGGAAAAAAAGATTAATTTGCAGTGTTGTCCCGACATAGTGACGTTATGCAAACTGTACATTTCCTGTGATAACAGAAAGGTGTTTTGGAAACAGACAAAACATGTAACAGGCTGAAGTTGACACGGCGCCCAGAACGTCAGCAACCAACGCACTCAGGGTACCTTGCACATCACATCTCGATGTGAGAGTCCATGACCACACGTCAATATGTAACAAGGTTGGAGTGAGAATGTGTTGTTTCTGCAGGTCTAGAACAAGGAGGAGATTGTCAATATAAAGGGAGATGGACTCAATGGAAAATTAGTGCTATACTCTTTAACAATGTGCATTCTTTGTCTCAGCATATCAGGTTTTTGGTTACTGTGACAAGTTTGGAAGTAAGACTTTAAAATGTGTTTCTGTGAGCTAAAGCAGTTGCAGGGCCTGTATTAATTGTAAGAGTGGTGATATCAGGCCAAAAAAACAAACCCAAGTTTCTTCCACTTGACCAGAACATCGATAATAAGTTAAGTCCAGGGGAAGATCAAAGCAGCCCCACCAGCCACAGCTCTTTGAAACCATGAACGACACAATTAAAATCGAGCAAAATTTGGCCTTTAATGCTGTTTTTGTGTTCTGATATCTAAGAGGGGTGTGTCTTTCTTTGGTTATGTCTCCCTCCTGTGTCACTGGGTGCCATGCCTCAGATCTGCTATTTATGCTGCAAGGCAGTCTGTGGCATCGGTCCACCAAAAGAGAGAGCGATGAAAGCTGTAGACACATCTGGTCAACTGCAAAGTTACACCTCCCTCAGGACCTCCTACAAGCATCTCCTCCGGCAAGCACTACTCCTTTTTTGCTTTTAATTAGACATGTAGCTGGGGAGCCTCATTTGCAGACATTTCCAGAAATTGTTTGATCCTTAATGGCCTGCAATGTCAAGATATAGCAATGTAGCATCGCCATGCAAAACAGGTAGAAATTGGAAGTCTTGCCTATTAATTCTGTCTTGCTGAGGCATGGGCCGTGTCAGAAGGGGCTGTTAAATCTACCCCTGAATATGAATCAAACTGGCTCCAACTCTCATGCACCTTTAACTCTTTCACCCACATGAACTGTCACTCCACACATTTGTCGGATAAAGCAAAGCATCACATCAGAGTGACTTGTCTGTGTTTATTTGTACGGTATGTACACATCAACACAGCAATACCATCCACCTCGGCACAAGGCCGCAGTCAGGTTAATTATAATCACAGTGAGAGGCACAGAGAAGAGAGAGGACACAAAGACGATATAATGCGATGCAAACACACATGAAGTCTCCCTGAGCTCATTGCACCTTCTTTTATTCATGTAACATACTGAAAGTAACACTTCTCCTGCAAAGATATGCAATCATAGGTATGGTATATACACACAGGGCTGGGCGATATGGCTTAGGTTTCATCACATTACACGAAACATATCTCAATATTTTCAAATCTCCTCAAAATGCTAAAGACTTCTACAATACAAAATTATTAAATTACCTAAAGTTACAGTGAAGCTAAATACAGTAGCTACTGTCATACGCCAATCAGCCAAAACATTCAAACCAGTGACAGGTGAATTGAGTTACTTTGATTGTTCTGCTGGGAAACCTTTGGTTCTGGCATTCACGTGGATACCACCTGACATGTTCCACCCACACATGTTCCACCCACTCAAACACCATTGCAGACCAAGTACCCCCCTCATGGCAACAGTACTCCCCAATGGCAGTGACCCCCCAGCAGGATAATGCACTAGATGCTTCTCTCCCAACTCTGTTGTAGCTGCCTCCCCACAACATCCACCTGCTCGGTCTCTCCATCCTCAACCATCGTCAAGCCCTCGTCTCCTCGACCATATTAATAGTTGGGGTCTCCATTACTAGAAACATCCGCTTCTTAAACGCAGCCACACACTTTTTAAGCAGCAGTGGAAAGTCTGTCTTTATCTCCGGTCCTATACCCACTCTTTCTTGGCAGGTAGGGCGTTTTAGAAGAATTCTTAGTATTAATACATGGTTGCAATCGGCTTGCAGAGCGCACTATATATATTTTATTGACAATTCTAACCTGTTTTGGGATTGGCTGTCTCTCTTCAGCACCAACAGAGTCCATCCAAACACACAGGGTAGCTGCATGCCCTTTTTATATGAGGCTAGTTGTTGGCTGTGTTACAAACTACCGCCACTCATCATGCTGCAAAGGGTGCTTTTTTGCGTCATTCACTGACAAAGCGGAGGGATTTGACAAGTCAGGTTGTTGCCCCCTGTTTCTAAAACTGACGCACTCCAGTGAATCATACGACCGTGAAAGTTTCACAAAGGTTCACAAACTTTAAAACTGTTTTCCCGTACAAATCGACATCACCCTCCTACACCCCGTTCACTTCCAGTTTTCATCACATCCAGCACCCAGGGATCCTTCCACCAAACTCATCCGACGTCCCATTCCACATCTTCAGCCAATCCTCTTCACCACCATCACTACCATCACCAGTGTCGAGACTCCACTGGGGGGAATACTCCTGTACGATTCCTTGACATCACTAATAATGGCATCATGATGGTGTCGAATTGCCAAAGACTCTTGACATTTCTAAACTTTAATTTTCACCATTTAATACATTTATATGATGAATGTAAATAGGTCTGTCTTGATTGAAATTAATTAATGTGGTGGCACTGTAAGGGGGCCATACATGCCGTGTCCTTACCCACCTGGCATATGAAAGGTCTAGCGCTGGGCCTTTTCTGTGCCACCTTTCAAGAGCGCATCGGCAGGTTGCATCTAAGGTGTTACATCCCTCAAGCCATTATCAGCTCACATGTTTAAGGTCTGAGTTCTGCAAACTGCATTGCACCACAGGCTGCCAAATGTACCGGATCTTATCACTCAAAATTAAACCGTATCTACTCATCATGACCCCACGTCATAGGTTATGCCCTCAGTAAGGGTATGGAAGCAACTCCACAATTGATGACTTTTAGTTCTTTGATTTTCAGAGGCCTGAAGAGGTGAAAGTATGCAGTATCTCACAAAAAAAAAGTTAAACTGTTGGAAAAGTCTGAACATTGCGCAGTAATCCAGATGTACTCAATACCGCGTGTCTATTAGGTCTTTGTTGCAAAGCTCTTTGGAGCACACAGTCGGATGTTTTGCTTTTGGCTTCCACAGCAGCACTTTGTTTGGTGCAAACAGAAAGAACTGGAAGGTAACATGAAGGGCAGCCACAGCTGAACAGACACAGAAAAAGCTGACAGCTAGACAAACTTCATCAACCCCGAAAATGAAAACACAAGTCAAACAAACATTTAAAAAGTGAAGAGAGAAAGCCCACAACCACACAGTTCCACATGTGCATCCAAAGTGCTTCCTGTAACCTCTCCTCAATACAGCTATTAATCAGCGTCAGGGTTGTGCTCTGGTCCCTGTCAGCGCTGCCTCACCTTCACAAGATAAAAGATGCTTGTTTTCTCTGTCATTGTCTCCCTATTGAACGCAACCCACTCCCTCAATGTGACGACCTTGGCCTGCTGTGGCCCTCCTGAGGTCAGTCTGCCAATACACAGCTGGAGCGTTTAGTCAGTCAGCAACTGGAGGGAGAGCCACAGATAGTCTGCTCTCCTTGAAGCACTCTGTGCTGCATTATGAAAAAGTCCAGAGATAACATGGGAAGAAGCTGGAAAACAGCAAATGAGCTGGATTCCTTCCTGCAGACGTGTACCTGACTTAAGCTCAATCAATCAGCGATGTCTGGGACTTTAAGCTCCTGCGACTGCAGTTATATCACTAATCCGGAGCTACAAGGGCTGCTGCATTAAGATGAATCCAGTGCAAATTGGATGTTGCAAGAGAACAATGCTATCCCCGCTCCTGGGTTAGATTGCTTCTCAACCGTCCCTCATTAGAGGACAATCACTTCGGGCTTCTCGCTGGACAGGCAGGCAATACAATTGTGTTAAGGCTGGAGGATGGAGCAGAAATTAGAGGCCTTTCACCGGCTAACTGTGTGAAAGCACATTAGCAGCAGCCGGGCACAGCCAGCCTGAAGACCTGCTGAGGAGCTAAAAGCAAACGACATTTTAAAGTGGAAGCGAGGTGCTTTGTGTACTCCTTTTAAAATCATGTCTGATTCCTTTAGAGGGTTAAATGTTTTAATAGATGAATTCAGTGTAATTTTGGGGGTTCAGGGTCTGTGCCAGTTCGTCGCTGTAGTTTGGAGCACATGTTCTAGCCGTTTGTTCCTAGTGTTCTCTAATTTTTGATCAGGTATCTTGCATTTTTGCATTCTGCATACGCCCCAAGCTTTCGGGAACTCTGTTGTTATTTTTGGGCTGTTTTTCTGTTCACCGACCTTCACTAAAGTCCTTGTGTGTTTTTGAGTCCTCTCTTGTTTATTACACGCATTGGTTCTATTCAAAATAAACTGACAGCGCAGACTTCAGTTTTAGGTTTACTTCCTTAAATTTAGGCAACAAAAGTCTGTGGTTAGATTTGGAAAACACATCATGGTTTAGCTTGTAATTCAGGAAAACAGGAAATAAACAGTGGGAAAGTCCGGAGATTGTTGGGTCCATCCACCTTCCCTCCCAACCATCCCATATGGACTTTCTTGCTCTTTATATTCCGGTAGTCTCCAAGGGCATTACAAACCACCACGAAAGGTGCCTCTCTCTCTCAATCCCACCTCATCACATATCTACATTTGGTTGGTTGTTGATGCTCTGGGACAAAACTCAAACATATTTTTACATTTACATAAAAGTAACCTACTATGTTGTGGTTGGTTAGCCATTACCAGTTCGTCAGCCTGGATCTGGAAGTCCCACCGGATCTTTGCTCGGTCATACTCAACGACCTTAAGAGGTGTCGTCCATCCTGACCTTAGGACTTCCAGCCCATACTCGGTGCAGATGTTCCTGTACACCAGGCATGTCCAAAATCTGGCCCGGGGGCAGACCAATTTTAATCGGCTTGACTTGGCTTGACTTTCAAAACATACCACATGTGGCCCTTTACACAATAATGGTTAATTGGGCAAGATCACTTCGCATTTTTACCCCTTATCTCACAATGATAGGACTATTATACAGTTTGTAGACAGGCATCAAGTAGTAATGGTTAATTAAAAGATAAAAATGGTTGCAATTGTCTCCCTATTTAAAAACAAAAAACAAAAAAACAATTGAAGCGAGAATCAGTTGGACCCCAGGTATTTTCACCTTGTTTTATCTGGACCCCATTCAAAAAAGTTTGGCTTTAAACACGTCCCTAGAAACATATGTAAATATCATAAATTAAAGCTGACAATATAAAAGCTTCAACCACACAAGGAGGATGGAGGGAGTAGCAGCATATACCAACCATGTTGAATGAGGATCTCAGCAGAGTAATTCTGAAAACTGACAGTTAATAGAGGCTGAATAGTGCACTGAATGCAAATAAGTGTTACCAGTCAGCTGATAGTCAAATATATATTTCATAAATGATACTGAGCAGGAATGACTCAGCTGATGTGGGCACCATGTCCAACACATTCTCACCCCGATCTCATCACATATCAACGTTTGGTCACGGACTTTCCTTTAAAGTTGCGAGCAGCGTAGGGCGGACCTCCAGCTCACGTAGACAGTTAGAGACAAAAGTTTAAGACGATTTTAGACCGTTCTCCACTCTAGCTCACAGCTGAGAATTTCTCCACATTTGCTCATGTTACTTTCAGAGGCATTAGCTCACTTCCTGTTGGAGTTAGGTCAGGGGTGTGGGTGCGTGATTTGTAGGTGTTGATGAGACGTACAAGACAGTTTTGGTTTGATCTTTCTACGACATTCCTACGGGCCGCAGTGGCCATTTTTGTATGTCTAGGTGGCGCTACAGAGGCCATTTTGGCACTTTTTCATTTTATCAAAATTTTCGCCAGTCCTGACAAGTGTGCCAATTTTGGTGCACACCAATGGGGCCCCATGTCATGCAGTAGGTGTCCTCTTTTCCTTATCGCCCCTGCCCTTCAAAAATCCTGAGTCCGTCACTGAGAGGGAGAGAAAAGATGTGAGAGCAGGCAGATTGAGATGGCTTTAAAATGTGTCAAACTCCTCCCTTTATTTCCCAAACTGTGGGTCCACTCGTCAATCCGATCATACCAGCAGACAGATACACTCGTCCCAAACGCAGACATATACATTTTTTTCAGCCAAGGTCCCTAATAAACGCATTACATTGACTTTTGTTTCCTTCAATGACAAAAGCACATGGTTGAGCTTAGGAAAAATAAACTGGGTTTGGCTTTACAATCATACGGAAGCAAACAGGAGAGTCCTTAGTTCTAAATGTGAGGCTCACAATTATCTCCCTTTTTATTACCAAGCTAAATCTCAAACCTGGTAAAAAAAGAAATTGTTAGTCAAAGTTAAATAACCTTGGTAACCATCCAAAAATATGTTTTTGCAGCTATCCTGCTGGTTCTGTTCAAAGGAGCTCCGTCTTGTTTGCCCATTTGGATCAGCTCCAAGCGCAGCTGCATGAATTCATAAGACAAAGTACTACTCAATTCATCTGCTAAGTAAGGGAAGTGTCAAGGAAGAGATCTGTAAAGCCGTGTATAAATCTATATAAAATAAATCTGTAACAATGGTAACACACAGTGATCAGCCAGAACATTAAAACCACCGACAGGTGACGTGAATAACTTTGATTGTTCTGCTGGCATTCATGTGGATACCACCTGACATGTTCCACCCACTCAAACACCGTTGCAGACCAAGTACCCCTCCCAGAAAATAAAATGGCAGAAAATAAGGCTTTTACTGGCATAAATACAAAATAAAAATGAAAACATAAATTGCATCTGCTGCCAATTAATCAGGTCTACTTTCAGATATTTGCTGCAGCCCAGCATAAACTTCCTGCACTCTATAATTCTCCCTCCTTCACCCCAAACTGAGAGGAATCCCACTGAACATGGCCAAATTTCACACTGCGCATTAGTAAGTAGTCTTAGAGTGTGAGATTATTTCAGTGCTGCATGCAGAGGACAGTGACATGAAAAATGGGAGAGGAAAAGAAAGGGATGACATCGACTAAAGATCATGAATCACGTCCCAATCTCTAACAGGATTATATGGTGTGCACTTGAGCTTTCAGAGGCACCCAAGCAGCACTGAAGCTTATGCTGCGGCCTTATAAACTGATGCTGAGTCAGTAGTGCTGCTATTAGGAATATGAAGCCAATTATGGGTAGGGTGATTTTCATTGCTGTTGACATTGTTTCAATAATTGTTGTTGTTCCTTTCTGCACATATTCGGATCTTCCACTGACTCCATGGTGAGGTTTCTCAAAAAATTAGTATATGACAAAGGATAAATGATGCAATGTCTTTAGAAGCCAAAGGCAAATTTCCATGTAAATAAACAAAAAGTTTTATATGCCGTAGACCCTCTCGCATTCTTTATTTACAAAACTTCCAGGTAGAAAATCCTCGCATTACGTACACACAATCAAACTATTTTTCCTCTTTTCCTTGCCGTCAGATAGCCCTTTCCAACAGGGAACTGAAGTTGATATATCACACCCACCAGACTCCATTGATAAAAACAGTCATTTGACTTTAGCAGAACACTGAATTGCTGGTTTAACCTTCCACTGATTGGTCAGTGTGCAAGGAAAGCAATTTTTTTAAGGTGTCTAAAATACGTTTTGCTGCAGACCCGTCTACAGCACTACATTGATGATATAGAACAATAAAATAGCTTAGACTGTTTAAAATAAATGGATATCCTTGGACACAGGGAGGGTCAGGCAGAGGACAGAAGTCTGATAATTATGAGATATGGATAAATATTTGTGCACCTATGATATGAAACACAATAAATAAATACTGAATTTAGCTCAATAAATGGAAATGGCACAATTAAGTCACTATAGCCCTATTCGGACGGGATTAGTTTTACATAGGTACGTGGGGTAAAGTAATAATTACCAGAGATTTTAGTCCCGTCCGAATGTGCCATGTCAGTAATCATTACCGCACGTCAGTAAAGATTACTGCGACTTTTACCTTCTGTAAAAGGGTCCCGGAAAATTACCTCAGGTAATACTAATCCCGTGCGAATAGACCAGCAGTAAAGATGTGTAGATATTTCGTCATATCCTGTTTACAAGTGTTTTTTTGCGGATTTTCAAGCATGGAGGCTCTTGAAGAAGCACTCAGTTTTGCACTTCACAGTCGGACAAGTCCATGTGAAACCTCAGGTACTGTGGGCCTACGACGAACACGATTCAAGTGTGTGGTACGCACAGGAAGCAACGTCATACGCACATGATGACAGGCGGTGCGTGAATGGATTTACCCCTCCCACTTGTGGTAGTTTTACTGATATTTCTTATCCCGTGCGAATTGGCCATTAATATTACTGACGTCCTGTGGTAAAGTGACATTACCCCACGTGCCCATGTAAAACTAATCCCATCCGAATAGAGTGTGCCAGGGCTGACGTCAAAACCCGGAAGTTTAGCATCGCGCTGGTTCCCGGAAGAGAAAGTGAATGTGATTTTTGCATTGCGTTTTGGATTATGTCAGAAAATAAGCTCTGTGGCTAACACAAGTTTATGATACTTACAGGTTTTGTTCAGCGAGATAATCTTCACATATGAACACCTTTCATACCGCATTTGAAGCTTAAATGCGATCGCCAGAAGTAAAAAGCTAACGTTAGGCTTTAACGGACTACATGACTACTCCACGGTCGCATGACTCTTGACGTCACCGCCACTAAGCTTTCAACTGATTTCGGCCGCTTTATTTTAAAAACATTGTATAATGGGGAAATCGGACTGTTTAAGCTAAATAAGAAGCTGTAATGGCGGACTGCCAGCACTCTCGCCTGTTCGGGGGTGATGACGTTTAATGTCCCCGACAGGGTTTGTAGTCGTATTGAGCAACTTGTTAGCAACCGCCTTTTTTACGACACGTAAAAGCTTCAAAATTCACAAGTAGGGTATTTACTGACGTGTTTTATGTCGTAGAACAAAACCTGAAACTCGCTTAAGCTTTTGTTAACCACAGACCTTATTTGAGGCATGTTACCAAAATCCCATTCAAAAAACATATTGACTTTTAGATGAGAGAACCGGAAGTGCTAAAAGCGCTAACGGAGTTCCGGGTTTACTGGCACACTCTATAGTGCTTAAGACGAGCGCAAACAGATACACCAGAGCTAAAAGACCCACCTGCCAGTTCCTGGTGTGCCGGTCTGCTATAACAGCACCGAAGAGAGAGTTATGTAAGGGAAGCAGTGGCGTGCACAGACTTTTTGAAGGGCAGGGGCGAAAAGAAAAAAGCGCACTTTAGCGCGTTTTGGCTCCCAGGAGGGCACTTTAGTGCGCGTTTTGGCTCCCAGGAGTGCACTTTAGTGTGCGTTTTGGCTCCTAGGAGGGCACTTTACGCTTCGGGCCGCTGCGGCGACAGCTTTGTCCGACGCCCCTGTATGTCACTATATTAACTGAAAGACACTGAACATGATAATGCACAGTACGGCATGACCCAGATGTGCCGATCACTAGTGGGGTTTCCATCCACCTATTTTTATTCGCACTTTCAAAGATTGCGGAAAAAAACGCCACAAATTCGAAAAAGGCCAAAAATTCGCAAAAAAGTTTTTTACGTTTGGAGGGGGTGGATTTGTCATCGATAAAAGCAAAATTTGCTACTTTTTGCTATGGAAGCAGGTTTTGCGAATAAACGATGACGTACCGGATATCACGTCACACTTCTGCGCCATGGTGTCAACATGAAAAATGGCGGCAGAGGAACGTGTGAGATATGTGTCTGAAATTTTTCTTCAATTAATAAAAGAAGAACATTAATGCCATACTAGACGGAAAACAGCAAAGAAACGCGACTGCGTATCAAGAGCTACAGAAGCAAATGATGGATAAAGGCTTTGACAAACCATGGCAAATACTAAGAAGCAAGTGGAAGAGTTTGAAACAGCGCTACATGGCTGAGAGGCGTCGGATGGCTCCCAGCGGTGAGGGAGGGAAAACTAAAACCAACTTCAGGTATTTTGAGCTAATGGACAAAATTCTGGGCCGAAGACCTCTGGTTACATCTATCAACTCTTCGATCAACAGCTCAGGTAAGGTAACGATATTATAACGTTCGAGGACGAAAGGGTGACTGATGTAAGTTAGCGACCAGCATGCAAGTTTAGTAAAAATCCATTTATTTCGTCATATCCTGTTTACAAGTGGTTTTTCGCGGATTTTCAAGCACAGAGAAGCAGTCAGAGCTACAGGCTACAGTGAGGCTAAAAACAGAGTTCAAATGACGTTTTTCGAAACAACTTTTTATGTCGGGGCTGCAGCACACTTGGATCACTACGGATGAGCAGTATGGAGATACCTTGTGGATTCAATTTTGTGTTCTTGGACGTTAGTCTGGGGCGCCATCTGCCATTAGGTGTGCTAGCCGCTCCCCCCGCCTATCTCCGCAAGGGATGTGAGGACTCTAAAACTTCACCAGGGCCTCCATCAGCATATGGGTGAGTAGATAATGGCTGAATTTTTATTTTTGTGTGCACTATCCCTTTAAGCTAAAATATCTGGCTGGTGTCATGCTCACTGTGCAGACATGAGAGTGATATCAACCTGGACGTTTTAACTTAAAAAATTTGCCCTTATTCTGAAGCTGTGGGAGTGTGTGAGATTTATTAGTGTACGGACAGTGCACACACACGTCTGATTTTGGTGTGTTAGGGTTGGGGTCAATCTAAAAAAAAAGACCCTCTGTCCCAATACGAAGCAGTTTGACAAACATTGCATCACCCTCCAAGTGTGCGTTTGTATCCCCAAGTGTTAACAAGGAACCTTTGTTGCTCAGCATAATGGAGAGTGAAGTGCTCCATGTTCTCATCACTCAGCAGAAGTTCAGTAACAGCACAATCTCCTTGGAAACTCGGTATTTCCCTTTACTCCCCGGTACACTGTGAATGTGGTATTAAAATGGGAGAGCGGGTTGAATTTGTAGAATGTTCCATCTGGTATTACACATGATGATATCAAACAAGAGCAGTACAAGAAAATGTACTGCAATATCAATTGAGTAGATAGAGGAGTAGAGGGACAGGAGCAGTGAAAACAGCCTTTGAATGAGTGAGGAGGCATTCGGAGGAGACGGCAGTGTTTGTGCACAGACTTCTTCACCTCTCCCAACAGCCAGCCTTATCTGATGCTCGCTTGTAGTGGAAGGCTTCAGGAAGTTTTGGAGGAAAGTGGGGCAGGTAGACTTACAAAGGCCCATCACTTTCTTTATATAGTACACATCCTGTCCAGAATATAGATCAGGTTGCGGCACAGTATCTGCTCCTCGCTGTTCTGTCCTTGAGAGGCAGAGGGGGAAGGACGGAGAAGCAGAGAGTCTTCGGTGGTGGACTTCTGGAAAAGTTGGTCCATCTGCAGAGCGGACGAAACTGGCAACATTTTGATAGCATTGATTGGACGCAGACAGCGGAAACTGAATAGCACTTGGCAAATAGCTCCTCGGGCTGCAAAAGCATGTCCTTGAAATATTACTCTCAGACTATTTAGCCAACAGTGTCATTGGATTATAACACAGGACAGATGGGCAGACACTCAAGAAATGTACAGTGATGCAGACTTCTTCCAGACATTGACATGCCTTTGGAAAATCCACATCTCATTTGTCTCAAATTTTTCTTTAACTTACTCAATTTTATCAAAATCTCCTAATTAAGTTTGACATGAAGAAAATATTTAAATAATTGACTGAATGATCCGACGTAATGAAACACATTCTCATAACAACAGTCATCAAACATTCTCAAATTTCTCTTAATTTCTGTGAAGAGAAAAAAAAAAAAAGAGATCACCATCCAGATCTGCTCTTACCCAGGTATGCCGAATGATGAATCCCACTTGATCCTAAATAAGCCATTAGCAAGTGATGGCCAAATGAAGCTTTAGGAACCACCAGTTGTATTTGCTGAACCCACTAGATGGCACTCTTGATTTAATGAAAAACGCTCAAGGGATGGCAATGCAGTTTGGTTTCAACCCTTTGTTGAACAAAGAGTGCCAGAGTGGACCCAAAAAATAAAGAAAATGGTTCATAAAGCTTCATTTGGCCATCGCTAGTAGTGAATGAATGAACTATAGAAACTCTAACCAAGCTAACAATATGTAGCATCTCTGTACTGACAAAAGTTTAAACATGTATGCACAAACTAAACAGGGAACTAATGTTAACTCAAGTGAGTAGCCAACAACCTGGTTTTATACATCCAAGAACTTCTATGAATCTGAACTGCTCGGCAACCAGACAAATGTGTAGCCACACCCGGCTAGTAAACGGGACTGGGCGTTTAATTGCAACAAGGCTTTTAACTGAAATTTTATGCTAAGTATAATTATATAAACTAGTCCATACCCACTGGTAACTTTGTCACCTTCTATGTGCCAGTCCTCAATGCCTATGTGCAGTTTCACATAGATTGACCACGTCAGTGAGTAGAAAAACGTGGGACAGACAGAATGACTGACTGACAGAATGACACACTGACAGTTTCCATGATTATGTACAGCATACCATACCATGACTTAGTCATACCAAAAATTAGAAACAACAACAACATTGGTCCACAGGGGGAGCCACAGC
>NC_065520.1:15766645-15790842 GCF_006386435.1 Epinephelus moara
TACGGGGCATGAGATATGCCCATTCAAAGTTTGACATTTCAATCGGTTGCTATAGCGCCCCCCTTTGGCCAATTGATGTAATATTGCTTCATTCACATCCTCCCATGACCCTCTACCACTGTGCCAAATTTCACATGGATTGACCAAGTCAGTGAGGAGAAAAACGTGACACACATACAGACAGACATAAGATGACGTAAGATGTTCCTCAAATTGAGCACTTGTGGGGAAATGTGAAAATAAGATGTTTTTCTCTTATCTTAGTAAGAGTGCTCTCAACCACTCGCAAAATGTTTTCTTACCTAAGAGAAGCACAAAAATAAGAAGACATTGATTAATCCTAGAAATCAATGGGTACTAAAAATACAAACACACTATGGAAACAAACAAAAATGGGAGAAAATTCATCCAGATATGGCTTCTTGCGTGAGGCCCAATGTGCAGCATTTCTCTAAAAATTATAGCAATTGCATTTTAAGAGAAAGCACAACATTAGATGCTTACTTGTTTTAGAAAATGCATAGTAAACCCTTCAGATGAGAGATTGTATTGAGTGACAGAAGCTAGGGGAACAGCTTCAGCTCTCTGTAATGCTGACAGAATGCTTTGCAGGGTTCAGAACATCCAATAAGGATTCTGAAAGAGACATCTTTCAATAGTGTAACAATCTGGGAATGTTTTGAAGATGTTACAGACCTCTGAATGTTTGCCATATCTTTGATTTGTAGTGCTCATTGAGGTCTGTTTCCTGTAATTGGAGAAACACTTGACCAATCAGATCTTTGAAGGCAGGGTGAAGAATGTGGACGTTATCATTCTGTGCCAGAGCCAGAACAAGAAAAGAAAACAGCGTCTTCCATAAACAATAGTGAAATTGCAACAAAAGATAAAAGACGCGTGGATGAGACTGACACAGCCGTACAGATTGTAACAGGCTGTTCACACATCCAGACTCAAAGGCTGGGACTGCAAAAGGTTGCTATTCATTGTGAATGGGACCTGGCATTGCAGGCGCTGCTCGCTGAGCTACAGAGATTTCAAAGGCACTCGACAGCACTACGGGCCAGGGTTGAGAAAAGCTCAACTTTATGCAAATGTCCTCTGATGCAATGCCAGCAACAGCTGAGCGCGAGCCAATGGTGCTTGTTTTAATGCCCATACAACATTAAGTCCCACAGCTATGTCAGGAAACAACCGTCCAGTCTGGGCTGTGTGTAAATTATGTGCTCAGTGCCCAACAAATATGGAGGAAACAGAGCTTAAATTTGTGACTTCAGTCTGTGAATGTAGCAGCAGACTTTGGTAATATTAGTTATATAAAGTAGTAGTAAAATCAGTAACTTTAGGAATACATTTTAAATGACAGACGCACGATAAATCAGTCTCAGCCCAGACAACTAATGTCTTACAAACTGTTCTGTGTGCCCATTTTCAACACGATCTCATCCCAAGTTGCCAGATATTGCTGTTTTGTCAGTGGCCTTTCACGTCTTAATGTATTCTCATAGAAGGGTTTGTATGATATTGTATAAAAATGGAAGAGGCGTCGGTGGCTTAGTGGTAGAGCAGGCGCCCCATGTACAAGGCTGTTGCCGCAACGGCCCAGGTTCGACTCCAGCCTGTAGCCCTTTGCTGCATGTCTCTCCCTTTCTCTCTCCCCCTTTCACACTTCACTATCCTATCAATTAAAGGCAAAAAATACCATAAAAAATATCTTAATAAAAAAAAAAATAGATGCACAACAGTTCGTATGATATTCTACGAATTTGTGCCGAACAAACGATGTCACATCATCCGAGAGAAACATACAAAAGTTTGTCAGAACAACCTGCATGCTATGTCTTTGTGTGTGTGTGTGTGTGTGTGTGTGTGTGTGTGTGCGCGTGTGTGTGTGTGTGTGCGTGTGTGTGGAGAGAGTATGAGAGAGGGAGAGACTGTGTGTGGGTGTGTGTGGAGTAGTGTTGCACGGTATACTGGCACCAACGGTAGACCGCAGTAGGCTGCTACTTAAACACCACGGTACATGACCTCATGGTGCCACTACTGTGGGATAAGTTCAAAGTCCAATCAAAGGAGGGTGAGTGTCCATGCGCTGGCCAATAATGGCCATAGTGCGCTGCGGCGCAAGATAACGGCTTACCGGCGACCAAGAAGCCCAGCTCCAGGTGAATAAATTGGTGTCATGAGTGCCCAGTAGTACCTGGACAGCCGAGCCGTGGCGGAACACAGGTAGCCTATGTGACGTGTCAGAGGAGAAACGAGCCGTTCACATTTCTGTCTCTGTGGCAGGTAACGGTCCACAAACCTCACCGCACTTTAGGGACTGATCTTTACTTATGAAGGAACTGTTCTTTACTTGTCAGGGGAGGAGGGTGGCTGGTTGATTTTTATTTCATTTATTTATTTTATNGTGTGGAGAGAGTATGAGAGAGGGAGAGACTGTGTGTGGATGTGTGTGGAGAGAGTATGAGAGAGGGACAGACTGTGTGTGGAGAGAGTATGAGACAGGGAGACTGTGTGTGGAGAGAGTATGAGAGAGGGAGAGACTGTGTGTGAATGTGTGTGGAGAGAGTATGAGAGAGGGAGACTGTGTGGAGACAGTATGAGAGAGGGAGACTGTGTAGGGAGACTGTGTGGAGACAGTATGAGAGAGGGAGACTGTGTGTGGAGACAGTATGAGAGAGGGAGAGACTGTGGATGTGTGTGGAGAGAGTATGAGAGAGAGAGAGACTGTGTGTAGAGAGAGTATGAGAGAGAGAGAGACTGTGTGTAGAGAGAGTATGAGAGAGGGAGAGACTATGTGTGGAGAGAGTATGAGAGAGGGAGAGACTGTGTGTGGAGAGAGTATGAGAGAGAGAGAGACTGTGTGTGGAGAGAGTATGAGAGAGGGAGAGACTGTGTGTGGAGAGAGTACGAGAGAGGGAGAGACTATGTGTGGAGAGAGTATGAGAGAGGAAAAAAAGAGCAGGGTTCGACTTTGCAATTTTACGGAGAGCGAACACCAGCCTCCTGGTTGAAAGTTTCCGTAGGTTGTCCAAACTCGGACTTTCGCCCCCTTAACTTTTGTTGTTGTCCCACCACCGTTAAACAATAGTAATGACCAGGCGCTTATTATGCTGACGTGAAGGTTCGTCCGGCTCCATGTAGATTAATGAGAGGAACAGTTACATCCCGGCTGATAGCTTTTATTGATTCACTTCATTAGACTTCAAGTCTCTGTATGTCTCTAACATTTTCTATCATTGCCAGTTTCCAAACCTCGGATTAAACCTGCCTTAATTCATGTGGTCACAGAAATAATACGCTGACCTTGGCCTATAATCTTTCCATTCATTAACCGCTACATGTTTAGCTTTTCACTTTAATGTGGAACACTTTCTTTTGGCTGTCCTCTCTCTCAGTGTCACAAGGTCAGTCTTCCCTCGGACGGAGATAAGGGAGCATCCCCCATCAGCGCTAGCAGAGGTCTCTAAGAGCGCCCGATAACGCCGCACCTGCTTTATCTTTCATGTTAAAATCCTCCGCCTTGTTAGCATGTTAAATGATGGATCGTCCTCTTGGAGTATAAGGGGCCTTGGAAACCCCGGCGCCCTGCAGTCCGATGATAGATTACCCCCACCTTTATCTCAACCAGCTGATTATTCCTCCTAAGTCCGAGCGGGGATGTGATCGCCTTGTAATGTGGCCTGAAATAGCTTGATTATGCCCAGGTTCATTTTTACCTTGTTATCAGCCGGGATTACACTCTTCACATTCCAGCAGCAGTCTGTTTGTCATTACCGTGACGCCGTCATGCAGACACTTCCTGTTTGAAAGATGTATGGCGCAGGCAGCAGATGCACCTTCATCACACTGCATAACCCTAATGGCTGTCACATAGTTGTCTTATTTGTGGCAGACATTATGCGTTGAATATAATCAACAGCGAACATGACAGGAATTAAGCAGCTTCCTCGTTGCTATCCATAACGCCATCAGTGAGAATGACCTATTTAAAGCATCTATCAAAGGATTATTAAGCCAACAATCACTCACACAGCAAGATACTAATTACAAGACATCTTTTAAGGAGGGGAGGGGCATTTTACAAAACTGCCTATTATGACTGTCATTATTAATAACCACAGCTGGACTGTATTACCGCATAAATTCACAGGCTCCTCCTGACTCAGCGTGACGCCTGACCTTCAGATGGGACTGACAGCTGAGATAATCTGATGTCACACTTGCCTTCCTGTTGATCACTGCATGCTTTACTGCTAGCTGTGTTCCTTCTCTGCAGCCGAGCTTTTCACACCAGTGTGTGGAGTGTCACACAGGACAAAGCAGGAGGGAGAACACTCACTGGACTGTGGCTCAGTGCTGCAGTATATGACATTTAGAGCGAACATCTGGCTTTATGTATCAGACTGATGTGAACATGCTGAATTACACAGGTAAGGTAAGAATAGTTGTAATTAATAATACACTGGATTTATGTAGCGCTTTTCTGGATACTAAAAGATGCTTTACAACGAAAAAAAAACGATGATATAAGAATGTTACAGGTTGTAGGACGTTTTGAAGAGGTGTGTTTCGTCGGATTTCTTGAAGGTGGAGACTGAGGAGTCGTAAGGGAGTGAGTTTCAGAAGGTGGGAGCAGCAATGGAGAAGGCCCCGTCCCCCAAGGTGTGATGGTTAGTCTGGTCTTCACTTCAGTGAAAGTGAAGTGAAGGATGGGGAAGGGGGAGAATGCACCGCATGAAGAGGAGGGGACCGAGAACTGAACCTTGATGAACACCTTGGGAGAGTTAGGGACTCACAGGTATAGGGAAATTTCGGTTTATTTCAACCTGTCTCCTATCGTCCTAAATTTGTTTCAAGTGACTAGTGACATAGAAATAACAGTTAGCACGTTAGCCGTTAGCCTAGATACAGCTGGGGCGCATAGTAGCGTCAGACCTGTTAAAACGTAAGTGAACAGGCAACCTTCAAGTGCAAAGTTAGTCCACTAAACAAGCTGTTTCTCCACAAAGACCGCCTCATATCGTTAGGATAAATGTCAGAGAACATATAGAAAACGACATGTAAACGTGTTGTCTTACCTTACCGGTGTCCTGCCATGTTTGTTTACCATCTAGCTCTGCTTTCCGAAGCGCGGCCGAAATATATCTCGCGAGCTCTAGATAAAGCCCAGCTGGATACTACTCCAGGTGGAGGTGTCTCGTCCTCTGTCACATCCAGACCTTGAAAATAAGGCTGCAACCGGTCCCATTCCTTGCAACAGAGGCATTCCTCTTCTGTGGGCACTGGGGCACAGCATTCACAGGTACACCACCAATCTCCAGAGCTACGCAGCCTTGCAGCAGCCATTCCTCCTCTCTCGTTCTCTACCTGTTGCGCCTCTCTCTCTCTCCTCCTCCGTTCTTCAATTTCACGAAGCTCTTCGTCAGTGTATTCTGGCTGAAATAAATAACGGCGGCCATCAAACTCTGCAAAATCAAATTCCTCCTCCACAAAGTCGAAGTCTGGCAAAAAGTCAGCCATTATTCTATAAATCTTTCATAAAATAAATGAATGAACTTTTCAGGCTACTGTCCAGTTCTGCCCTCCAGCTGTTGCTGCTTGTTCTCGCGAGATTTCAGGCACGGTATGAGATCGCTGCTTGTTCCCGCGAGATATATTTCGGCCGCGCTTTGGAAAGCAGAGCTAGATGGTAAACAAACATGGCAACACACCGGTAAGGTAAGACAACACGTTTACATGTCATTTTCTATATGTTCTCTGACATTTATCCTAACGATATGAGGCGGTCTTTGTGGAAAAAAAGCTTGTTTAGTGGACTAACTTTGCACTTGAAGGTTGCCCGTTCACTTACGTTTAACAGGTCTGACGCTACTATGTGCCCTGGCTGTATCTAGGCTAACGGCTAACATGCTAACTATTATTTTTATGTCACTAGTCACTTGAAACAAATTTAGGACGATAGGAGACAGGTTGAAATAAACCGGAATTTCCCTTTAAGGGACTCACTGTGATGATTCTGTTTTGGTTTTGACTTGTGGGTGGGTTTTGTGTTCTTCCCTCCCCTTTCCCTTCTTGTTTCCACTCCGCTCATCAACCTGCCTACATATACCTGGTCTACTCTGCCAGAAAGTTACATATCATTTATGTAAATTGAAAACAATAATGGCCCTAAAACTGAGCCCTGTGGGACACCTTTAGTAATACTTATAAAAAAATAAAATGAACATGACCCATCTTTACACATTGCAGTCTATAGGACAGCTAGTTTTACATAACTCAAATCCAATATGGAACAGTTTCTTTAAAAGTAACAAATTGTCAACTGTGTCAAGTCTTTAAACAGAGCAGCACAAGACATTTTGCTTTCCAAGGCTCGTGTAATGTCATTATCAGCCATTTATGCAGCTGGCTCCTCAGGAACACCATCCTCCTCTACATCTGTGGCTTCTAGCTCCTCTACCTACAGCCCAGGATTGCATCAGTGTCTGCAGCTCGCAGAAAAAACCCCACAAAATGTGGTAAATTACGCGTTCAGTTTGTTTGTGTCTTCCTCCCTACTCCAGTCGTTTTTTTCTGCCAGACAACATAACATCTAGCAGATCGTCTAAGTGGCAGTCTGACCGCTCTAATGCTATTTGTGGAATACAACTTCTTTCTTCTGGTATTCCAGGCGACAGGGGGCGAGTATTGATAGAAAATCATGTTTTATGGTGTACAGTAAAACACCAATGCTTGGTGCATCTTTGATGTTGCTGCATGAGGCCAATTACTCAGTATACATACAGTCAACTGAAAGTTCACAGAAATACAGTATTAATACAACCACTAGTATTGTTAGAGAAATGCTCAAATTTATTCAGTGAGTGTGAATCTGAAGGATGTTAAGGAGCAGCAGACAGAGGCAGAGTGGCACTCTGATTTAAATTAATTCCCTGATCAGAATCACTGATGCAAAGCATTATCAAACCAACTTAAGAGTACTGCTCAAAAGTAAAAAGCCAGAATTGCTACCTGCTACTCTGAATATGATGATTCACCGTCACCTCAGCCTCATTAGATCAGCTGTGGCTGCTGCTGCTCTACCTAGTCATGACATAAATAAAACAATGTCACTCATGACAAACACTGATCCCGTCCCGTCGATCGTGACGACTAAATTGACTCTGACATGTTAAATTGACAGATTGCTCCTTTAAGTAAATGGAAAAGTACATTTCATGCAGAACAAACAAACAAAAAAGTCTCGGCAGCTTAGTGAAAGCAGCTTAAGTGCATGTTAGGTCAGTGTTAGAGAATGCTGTCGCCTGTCGGAGGGCTCCGAGGATTAGTGGGTGCACAGCCTGATACCCTCTGTGGGGCCTAATGACAGGTCACAGCAGCATTTAACATCAATGGACTCCCATGTGCTCACGTCTAGCTGCGCGGTGACGACTAGAAGAGTGTGAAAATATTGAAGCACTAACATGTGAACAGTGTTTTAATGTTGTATGGCACACATGTGGGGCCAAGTGTGACAATGGTGGTGTTTCCAGAAATATTTTGTTCTTTGACTTTATGGACCTTTCCTGACTACCTCTCTGGATCCTACTTCTCTTTGTGGAGCCAGGTTACCACCCGGTGTCATATCAGATTTTAGCATCTTTGAACACTCCATGCCCGGGAAGACTCTGAGAAAAAAAGCCTTGCTTCATTCAGTGTGACTTTGTTCATAAATCAGACAGAGTAGAGGAATGCACACTCCAAATCGGTGATGGCAGAAAATAAGAGAAACAAATGTCCCGTGTCATTGTGAGAGTGAGACAATGTAGTTTGATGATTACAAGCAGACAATAGGGTTCGTGCAGGGGTGTACAAATAGCGCGGTTGCACTGGGGCCCGTGAGGTGGGGTAGTCAATCTGGATAATAGTCGTCATGGATGGATAAAAGTAGTCAATAGCATCTATAACAAAATGATATGCTTATTCCATGGGTGATACGGTAGTTACGACAGGCTCCAGATGGGCTCCAGTACACGCTAGTTACTATTTATGCCCCAGAGACTGACATTGTGTAACACCAACATACATATCACCCAGAAATCATCACCGCATGTACATATATGACAAAACTACCAAAGAAAATAGGGAATTATTCATTTAATTGAAAAGTTTTTTATTTGGGCACCCCTGGTCAAAATTCCGTTTTTGTGCATCATTAAATATGCAGACGATGAACTGATCTCCAAAAGGCAGGAAGTTAAAGATGACACATTTCTTCAGTGTTTTACAAAGATTACTTTTTAATTTCAATCTTTTACAGTTTCAAAATAAAAAAGGAAAAGGGCCTGAAAGCAAAAGTTTGGGAACCCTGCATGGTCAGTGCTCAGTTATGCCCCCTTTGGCAAGTATCACAGCTTCTAAACACATCTGAAAACAGCTAAGAGGCTTTCAGTTCTTGTTTTGGGGGACCCATTCTTCCTGCAAAAGGCTTAGTCGTAAGAGCACACGTCCAGGGTTCGAATCCTGTTGAGGTTGACGTCTTCATCATTCTCTTTTGAGGTCCATCCATAGATTCTCCATGATGTTTCATCTTCAGCTTTGTTACAGATGCTGTGAATTTTGCCTCCAGAATTTGCTGGAATTTAATTAAATCCATTCTTCCCTCTACCTGTGAAATGTTTCCCATGCCACTGGCTGCAACACAAGCCCAAAGCATGATCGATCCACCCTGTATTTTTTCTCCAAACATACCTTTGCTCATTGCATCCAAACACTTTTCCCATTGATTGCTTAATTAACCCAGTTTTTCTGAAGTCCAGCAGTTTGTCAACCAACTTAAATTATGAAGAATTCGCAGCCCACTTCAGCGGTAAAATAGAAACCCAATCCCAGCCGATGAATTTTAACAAACCTGAACCTTTGTTTTTATGCGAGGAAACACTGGAGAAGTTCATCCTGGTTGCTAGTGACAGTAATTTCTCAATTAAAACCAACAACTTGTCTTTTAGATCCCACTCCCACATCCTTTTTTAAAACGGTTTGTAGCTTTTCAGATGACGATGTCTTAACATTGTCAATTATTCGCGTCACATGGGTGTTGGGTCGGTGGACATATGTACAATATGTCCAGAATATGTTAATAATATGTCATTAACATGAAATGAAATCAGTCACCATCATCCTCAATGACAAGTGAGAAACAGAATGTGAATCTTTATCGTCCCCTTTTAAAGTCAGACGGCCAGAGAGCACCTGGGGAAGGGAGATATCTTACTATATAATGACGAAAACTCTGTGTGTGTGTGTCTGTTCCACGTTTTTCTCCTCACTGACTTGGTCAATCCATGTGAAATTTGGCACAGTGGTAGAGGGTCATGGGAGGATGCCAATGAAGCAATATTACATCAATTGGCCAAAGGGGGGCGCTATAGCAACTGATTGAAATTGCAAACTTTGAATGGGCATATCTCATGCCCCGTATGTCGTAGAGACATGAAACTTTGCACAGAGATGCCTCTCCTCATGAGGAACACATTTGCCTCAAGAACCCATAACTTCCGCTTATATAGATTTTCCGCCATTTTGAATTTTTTGAAAAACACTTCAAATGGATCTCTTCCTAGGAAGTTTGAGCGATCTGCATGAAACTGGGTGAACATAATCTAGGGACCAATATCTAAAGTTCCCTCTTGGCAAAAGTTGGAAAACTTACTAAAACTGAGCTTCTATAAGGCAATGAATATTGCGGAGGGCGTGGCTCATCACATAAAGGTGTATAACATCTCAAGGGTTTCACCCATCACCACGCAACTTTGTAGGCATATGACCACACATAATCTGAGGGGACCCCTCCATTATTGACCCCATCAAACAAAATGGGGGCGCTAGAGAGCTCATTTCTTATCTAGGCCTAACCGCCATATGGATTTTTACTAAACTTGGTAGATATGTAGAACAGGATGCCTCAAGGCGACTGGAGAAATTTAACTCTAATTGGCAACTGGGTGGCGCTATAACAACAGAAAAATGCTTAAAAATGGCTAAAATGCGACCGATCTCTGTGGCTCCCCCTGTGGACCAATGTTTGCTCTTCTTAATGGGTTCAGCTGACTATTTAATCTGCAATTTCCTATGGCCTGTTTTCCAAACACACACCATGTGAAACTGTACGTGGGCAACTGTGCACTCAATGGGTATGGACTAGTTCTTTGTAAGATTCTTGTGAATTTGAAAATGATTGCAGCATTTTAAAGTCTGCACATATATAACACACTTGCAAATCTATTAAGATAACATATTGATCTATTGAGTCATTGATTGACGATACAAAAAATAATACATATTCTAGTATATCTTAATAATAGTTCCCAAAATCAGCTTTAGAAGTCTTGAAGATTTGCTGTTGGTGGCAGCTGCCAGTGTTAAGTATGCAGGCTAAGTGAAGCAGAGAGCAGGTGAAAAAGAAATAACATGCTGTGCAGATTATTCCAGGTTGGATGAAATGAGAGAAAAAAATATAAACAACCTGTCTCTTCTCAGGGTTTCCATTTATTTTTTTTCCACACCCTACACACACACACACACAGTACAGTAGGAAGACAGAAACGTACATGCAATCTGCGTGTGGGTCGAGCCACATGAGATAAACGCAGGCCTGGCTGAGAGAAAATGACTCTGTTATTGGGCCCTGAATGGAATTGGAGCCCTGTTGGGGGGTGATGACAGCTCCTGTGTTGTTTACGGTGCGTGTGTTGTTCCATCTCGTGGTCGGCACGTCGCTGGCAGCTCCTCCACGTCTGCGTCTCACTGTTGTGTTAACAAGACTTTACATGGAGCTCATGTCGCCGCTGACAGTGACGGGGAACAGCGGGCAACAAACAGCTGTGTCTGTCTTCAGAGTGTGGATGCATGGACCCAGGCGGTGTGTGTGTCTGTCAGTGTGTCGGTGTGTGTGTGTACAAAGGGGTGAAACGTAAAGCCACGGCTCTAAATCACTCGTAATAAAAACAAGTAAGGAGAAAATCTATAGAATTATTCATGGCTACTCTTTTTATTCAACAGAAAGAAGACAGCGTGAGGTAGCAGCCGAGACAGACGCCGGCCCCATGGTACATTTCTGAGATGAGAAAATAAACTGAATCAATATCCCCACTGTTGATGCCATGTGGCAGAGATTGATACTCCGCAAGCGCGAATGAAATATGCATGCCTTTCTAAATCCGAAAAATATTGTTTTTGTGGAACCAACCCGTTAGGCTGTGGCAAACTTTTAGGTTGTGTTACAGGCAGCTAAGAATACACACGCCTCCGCCTGTCGTGGTACGGATCGGTATCTGAAACCCAGGCTAATGTCAATCACAGGATGCCACTGTCTAATGATTACCTCACGTAGACAGGCAAATAACTCCCGGAATATCATGAAATGCTAAACCTCATAGACTCTCACATACACACACACACACTCAGACCCTTCTGTGTACCTGGATGTACAGCAGCACCACTACATTCTTCACATGCATTTCAATGACATCATGGCTACTGTCGAGCAAAGATTTGAAAAGCAGAGATTCATACTTTGCTGAAATTACTCTGAGAATATGACGAGATTGGTTTAACCTTTCTTCTTGTGTGTTTGCTGATTATGACTGGGGTCCAAATGTCTACAAATCCATCACTAGGAAGTTAGGAAGTAGGAAGTCTTTTATGTTTTTTCTAGTGTAGATGCAATTGCCGGAAGTTAAAAGCTAATATTACGTTGTAAACAAATTACACCATGGTTACAAGACTTCATTGTCGCCATCACGACAAGGCTGTGCAGCTGCGTTCAGCGTATTGATCTTCTGCAGTCTTATTTAAACAAAGTTTTTAACTACGTTCGGGAACAAAGGCCACACCTCAATCTCTTCCATTTCCGCACTACCTTATCCGTTTCCCTCTCCTTTGACTCCGTTCTCACATCGCTTACCTTCAACTATGGACCAGGAACTCACTCTCAATACCTTCGAGAGCGATCTGTTTGACAATTCTCGCAAACTCCTGAAGTCCCTGAGTCCGCTCTATCGCCTTGCATTCAGTGCCGCCAGCAAAACTAGTTGCACTCGGAAATTCCCATTCCCCGACGCCCTCGGCATCCGTCTTTCGACAAGTCCGATGTCATTGGTCCCTCGCCTTCCAGCAGCTCAAGGGGAAGATCCCGTATTCGGCAGTCGAGGGACATCGTCCCCTCTAGACACCTCTGGCCACCTCTTGCCTCTGATTCCATCACTACAGCTCAAAATAACGAGACACCTGTGTGATGAGAACTAGGATAAAACAGATCATTTTTTGGTAAAAAAAACCCACACTGTCAATTGTCTTCCATAACTTTAAATGCCACATTTCAGTCAGATAGACCTCATCAGTTCGTACCGGTTATCCAGACGGCCAATGTTAGGATTAGTGAAACCAGAAAATGAGAAGGTAGACTCACAAGTCAGTATTTAGACGCTTTGCTTAACTAAAGACTGATGTCTTTCTCCCTGATTTTGTGTTTAGATGGACGGATACAATTTCAGAGTTTTAAAAAACATTGCAGAACCAATAGTAAATCTGCATCCTTCGGTGGTTCGCTCAACTCTTGTACTCGTAAACATAGTCCGACTGCGTTAAAAGTTTTAAACGAAGTCGCTGTAAGTCCTTCATTTCCACAATCTTGTGGACTGAGCACACGTTTGATAAAACGGAGTTCAATCTCTCGGCATCCATTTTCAAGCTCTCTGTGTGTTTGTTTCCTTGTGGACGAGAAAAGGGGGAGCGCACATTTCTGGGAGGGCGTGTCCTTTTCAAAAATGAAGAAGAAAAAAAGACGCGCTGCTTTGTTGCCGGCCGTTTTCTCCGGTGTGTTAAACACACTTTAGAAAGGAGTGTCCCCAGATTATCAGAAGGCAGAGATCTCTGACTGTCTGGTGGCGAGACTAACAAGAAAATATCTTGGGTAAGTTGAACTGGGTTCGTAGTACAGGCCTCTGGTTCAACAAATGCTTCTGTCAGACAAATTTCCAAAGGTCAAAATGATCTAAATCCGGTAAAATATTAAGTCCAGATTTATTATTACATCCATAGATATCCTCAAACTGCTGTTGCATCAATTCATTCATATGTTCATATTTCTCTATATATTGTCTTCAGTTTGCATGTAAATATTGGGACTCCTTCCTGTCAAAATGACGGCTGAACCCTGACCTTTAGATTGACACCTCACTTGAGCCAATAGGAGCTTCCATACTGACAAACTAGGCTTCAACAGGCAACAAGGGCCTGTGTTGAAGAAGTGCCTCTCTGACTTTCTTTGGCCTAAGAGCCGATCAGTTGCCAGCCATTGGCCTGATGGCTTATGGGTCTTGTAGTCAATGACACTCCTCACCTCCAGCGCAGTTTTTAACTCTTTTTTGGCACCATAGACGGTTTCAAATGTACAGAAGTGATGAACAAATGGTTCCGCTGTTGTCTTAACTGAAAAAAATAGTATTTCTGATCAATTTAGGATTTCTAGAAGTGTTTGTAGAGACAAGAAGCTCTTTAATGGATGTTTCATTTCATAATCACACATTTGGTACTTTTTTTTTTTTTTTCCTCCTTTTTTGGAAAGTGCCCGGACAAAACCTTAGAAAAACACATAAAATCAGGAAGTTGTATTCATACTGTTTTATCCTCATATCACACATGTGAGCAGTTCAACCAAAAACAACTCTTAGTTTCCATTTCACCGTAGGTACAATTTTCCATTTAAATCTTATTGTTGGAGAGTAAATGGAGTAGATAATGCTGAATTAATGATGTGGTAGCCTCCAAATGAGATCCGTCCGCACATCCACTCATCCTTTTAAAGATGCTCACAAATGACACATCCATTTAGTGATAGCAGAAACTTGATGTTGCTTCAGTCATTGTCAGTATTGTTACCTTTTTATTTCCCCAACTTGGAAAGTCCAGGTCCCCGGCGCTGAGCTGGACAAGGTGGGTATAACCTACAGGGGTAGTGCTAGCCCATCTGCTCCGTGCAGCTGCCACAGCCAACAAACTGGGAATCCCTTGTGCAATGAAATGTAGATGTGAGCTCTCACCAGCTTCCCACCATGTCCTGTCTGTGAACCTGTGCAAAGCCCTTGAGTTTTGGTGGGAGGAGTGTCATCTTATATGTTAGAATAGAATTGAATGGAATTTATTGTCATTGTGCTGCAGTGCAAAACAAGATTAGGATGTATTCCCTGAGTATTACAAAACCCACAGGCACATACATTCAGTCAGTTATGTGGCCTTGTACATGAATAAAACACTAATTGGTTTAAACGATGAAAATATTTCTGGTGCCGACTAGTGAGGGGGCGGACGTTTAATCGTTTAGACGTTTAATCCCGCACATCCCTAGTAACGATGCCCAACCATGCTTGTTTCACTGAACCTAACCTACGTAACTTAACGTAAAGAACGTAATGACCCCTAACCGTGTTTCTTTTCCCGAAACTTAGGGCCTGTCCCATTTCTACCCCTTGATTCTTCCTGGTATTGAGTGCCCTCGTTTGCGAGATAACCCTTGATGAGGGAAGTGAGAAATATTAGAGTAGAGATCTTTCCCTAAGAAATGGGACGCCACTTCATGCAAATCAGCGTGGCCAACGTGTAGGCATACGCCATGCTTAGTAGCGACGCAATGAAAATGCCGGCTCCAGCGCTTGTGTTGTGGCGTGTGCTATGTTTATTCTTCTCCGTCTGATGAATTAACGGAGAAGAAATGCTGAAAACAGGAGGCGCCTACGACGTCTTCTAGTTCTGATCGATTTTGTTCGGGTAAGTCGATTTGTTTAAATATTTGACGCTGTGTTCAGCTGAGTTGCTGATGAGTTTACGCTAGTCCAACCATCTGTTGTTTGTATAGCCTACATTCTGATCGTACAGTAACAAATTGCTTTCCAAAACTTGCCAAAGTTGCTGACTTTGGTCGGGGCTCCCTTGGAATCTAGGGCGGGTTTCAAGTGTCCACTAACTCAGTTCTGTTTTGGGACACCACTAGCCTAAACGTGAACGCGCACAACCAAGTGCAAGTGGGTAGTTCTAGGGGAAGTGTGGGTATTGGGTCAGGCCCTTAATCTACATAACTTTACTTGCCTAAATCTAACCAACGTTACTTTATGTTAAGTACAAAACACCCAAGCATGTCTCTTTTCCTAAACCTAACCTAAGTAACTGTTCTTGCCCAAACCTAACCGAGGTTACTTTACGTTAAGTACATAATGGCCGTGACCAACCGTGTTTCTTTCTCTAAACCTAACCTACGTAACTCTACTTGCATCAACCAAACCTACATACCTTGATGTGAAGCTTCTAACTTTAGGTCAAGGACATAACGTGACAATACCATTCGTAGGGTACTAATTAATTCGATTTTGATTTTGATTAAATATAATAAGGAGGGTTCCTGATTTGAACCCAGGTTGGGGGGTTCGAACTCCGGGATGGGGAGCCCTTCTGTGTGGAGTTTGCATGTTCTCCCTGTGTCAGCGTGGGTTTCCTCCAGGTGCTCCAGCTTCCTCCCACAGTCCAAAGACATGCAGGTTAATTGGTGACTCTAAATTGTCCGTAGGTGTGAATGTAACTGTGAATGGTTGTCTGTCTCTATGTGTCAGCCCTGTGATAGTCTGGCGACCTGGTCTAACGCCCAATGTCAGCCGGGATAGGCTCCAGCCCCCCCGCGACCCTCAAGAGGATAAGCGGTTACGGAAAATAAATGAATGAATAGATATCATACTAACCACTGCATAGAATCCGCCAGGAATCAGTCACAAATCAGTTCACTTGCTGAATAAAGTCTGTAAGTATCATAAATGTTAGTTAGCCACAGAGTTTATTTTCTGCAATAATCCAAGATCCAATGGAAAAATTCCATTCGCTTTTTGACGAAGGAACCAGGGCGAAGCGAACATCTGCGGTGGCCTCATCAGCACAAAGAACGCCATCCTTGACGGACTCTATAAGGATACGTTGACTACACAGACAATGTGCCATCTGTTAGATTGCCTTGATCTGTTGTAATGTATGTGTTTTTACATGTTGTTGGATGTTATTTCTTTTATCAAATTCTTCAGTTACCTTCTGTTGTCTCATTTTAGTTTCATTGTACTGACACCTGCACCAAAAGACATGTTACCAAAAATATGCATGACCCCTTCCTTACACACTCTCAATAGATATATACATTGGTGGTGCATACTCCCAAACAAATTTACAATTGACACATTATGTGCCTGCAGCTTTCAGAGACCAGATGTGATACAATACGGATGTGTTGATTTTTCAATGAAGAGCCATAAAACACGTCAAAAAAAGACTGATTATATACACAGCATGACATTTTGCTCACCAGAAAGAAAGGAGGTAGGGTATGTTAGGTCTGGTTAAGCCAGTGATTGACTATCCAAATATGAAAAGACAACATGACTCACCAGTTGACTGCCCATGGTGACCAGGTGGGCACACAGTGTTTGCTTGGATTGACATTTGACTTGGCTGACAGCACAATGGCACAGAGAGGTTGTACTTTTTCTGGCTTTTCAAAGTAATTGTGCTCAACTTGAGTGATTTTATTTCACCCTCAGACAGAGAGTGAAGAGAGGAGGAGAGAAAATGTGAGGAGACAAGAGATGGCAGGCGAGAGTGAAGGAAAGAGACAGGCAGACACAACCTGTACGCCTCAGCATGCAACAATCAGCCCAGTCAAGTGTTCTTCCAAGCTAACAGCCAGTTTCCATCTGTCCACTAGAGCTGGGGAACTGATGTTTTCTGCCCTCCATTTTCACTTATGGATTAGATTCATCATTGTGTTAAACAGATCTCATAGTCTGTATATCCTGAAACTGCTCATTTGGATCCAAGGTTGCTGAGTGGGGGATTAGAGCTGATTAAACAGAAGGTGCTTCGTGACCGGAGGCATTTTATTTTGCGGTTGTCCGTCCATCACATTCTTGTGAACGTGATATCTCAAGAACGCCTTGAGGGAATTTCATCAAATTTGGCGCAGACATTCAAATGAACTCAATAATGAACTGATTACACTGGTGGTCAAAGGTCAAGGTCATTGTGACCTTGCATCTGTCTCATTCTTGTGAATATCGTCCAGAAACCTTGAGGGAGACTCCTCAAATTTCATTTCCAAAGTCAAGGTTAATGTGACTTTGTCTGTCTCATTCCTGGGATCGCAGGCCTCAAGAACACCTTGAGGGGATTTCTTCAAATTTGGCACAAACGTTCACTTGGACTCAACGATGAACTCATTCGAGTTTGGTGGTCAAGGTCGTTTGACCTCACAAATCATGGTTTTGGCTGTAACTCATACATTTTTATGCTAATTATGACAGAACTTCACACAAATGTCTATTAGGTAGTGATGGCCAAATGAAGCTTCATGAACCACCAGTTGTATTTGCTGAACCCACTAGATGGCGCCCTTGGTGTAATGAAAAAGGCTCAAGGGATGGCAATGCAGTTGGTTTCAACTGGCAATGGCCAAATGAAGCTTCATGAACAACTTTCTTTATTGTTGTCATTTAGCTCCTTCCACGTGTTTCGAAATCGAAAATTCATTCAACTCGTTCAATTCATTAACTCGCATCTCTTCATTCATAAATTTAAGTAGAAACTCCATTTAAACCTTAAAATGTTCCCCATCTTTTGTACATTCTGGGTGTGAATCATCTTTCAAATGCCATTCAAATATTTTGAAATATTCAGACTTGTTCGGAGCATGGTAAAAATGCCCTCTTTTTATAATGAGTTTCTATGGGATGAAATGTTTTAGTGCTAGAGTGTAGAGGGGCTGTAAAATCTTATTAAAAATTTCTCTTTAACTCGCTCTTTTGCCCACAATTTTCACTCTACACACATGATTTATACTTCAAAATGTACGAAAATTTGTGCTGGTCACAGAAATTTGATGATAGAATCACACACACTTAAACATTTGGCTGTGTGAGCCTCCAAGCATAGGGAGAGACAATATTTCCCTCGTTCACTCCTGTGTAAACTGAGAAAAGAAATTTCTAAACCAGTTTTCTAACCTGCGACATGATCACATTTTTGACTCTACACACTCAAACAACACATCTAGGTGTTCGGGAGAATCCTGTCTCTCGGGTCAGCGTATTATTTTTCTGACAGTTGAGACATAAAAAGTAGTTTGAGAAGTCTCATGGTCACAATCTCTGGAACGATCTTTTTTGTACATAAAGGGAGTATAAATGAGTCTTGGGGTAAACAAATGAACAAATCATTCAACACTCATTCAAGAGTAAGCAAATTTCCAATTGTTTTAAAGTTTTCAGACAATAAATCTCCATTACATCAGAAAGATCCTTGAGACAGTCCCGCTTTTCTACAACAAGCTATTCTAAAAAAACTATTCCAACCACAGGCCTTCGTAGATCTTCGTGACAGTGTGTCAGTCTTCACTTTGCCGAATTTAATTACTGTTTTTGATACAGCAGATCATCATATTTTAATGCAGAGCCTTAAAAAGATTGCCAGTCTCTCAGGACATGAGTTAGATTGGTTTAAATCTTTAATGTCCTGAAGGCCTTTTTCAGTCTGGGGAGTGTACGTCTATTAATAACATCTGAGCGATCCCAACAGATCCCCCGCTGGCTCTACAGTTCCTTTCTTCATATTTTCTCCCATCAGGGAAACAACCACAATCAAACTATCATTATTTTAGCGTGTGTAGATGAGTGTGGACTCATGGTGTCAACTTCTGGATATACAGTATGTGGTATTTCTTTTACAAACTGACCAGGGCGTCTTGAATGCTGCAAGACTAACGTCTAAATATGAAACACTAGGTACCCTTCTGTGTCAATTTTGGACATTCAGGGACGATTTATGCTCTGTCTTTTCAAAATAAACTTCTTTTTCTTTTTAGGAATATTTCCATAGGTTCAAGGAAGAAAAGTCAATGGTTAGATTTAGACAACATCATGGTCTGGCTTAAAAGTCACACTGGAAATGACTAGCTGGCTCCCAAGTGACAGTCCAGAGTTCGTCTCCTTGCGCCCGCCCTATAGGGACTTTCTCGCTGTTAGATTACCGCTGCCTGGTGCGTGTCACACCACCAAGAAGGGTGCCTGTGATCGCCCATGTCTGACGCTGACATCACTGACAAAGCAGTGGTATTTGATGAGTTGGGAGTGAGAACGGGTTGGTGACAAATGACCTAAGTGGTCGTACAGGTTTGGGGACTTGATGATGTCTTTCCTCGAGGGATGTACGATAATATCAGCACTTAATTGGTATTTGCCAATATTGGCTTTGTCCGTGGGACATGCTGGTACCCCACCTCACAACCCACAGGACTCAGAAGATCTGAAGCCAATGCGTTGGTGCGAGACACCAAAGGACACCTTCCAGAGGTCCTGTGTCCATGCCTTGCCAGGTCAGAGTCAAGTACGGTCCAAGGAGCACCCATCGTGGTTCGGGGGTACCTCTGGGGTATGAGCGCGTCCCTCAAATGTTTGATCAGATTGGGATCTGAGGTATTTGGAGGTCAGGTTGACACCTTGAGCACGTCAAGTAGCATCCACATGAATGCCATGACCCAAGGTTTCCCAGCAGAATAATGCACTGTAACAAGGTGATCAGTGTTATGCTGATCTGTGTATAGGTAGTATTGTATTTCATGTCTCCATCTGCTGGTGGCCCATCAGGATAAGAGTATATATGCATAATATGATGTTAATTCCACCACAGAAGAGACTTGATGGTCACTAAAATTAGGTGGGGAACAAAGTGGCTATATAGACATCGGTATCGGTTATAGGTGAAATAAGTTATTGTGGGTCTCTACTTTTAACTATCTCTACAATACTTAGTAGCAATTTTGATGTTTTATTGTTCTTTTACAGCCAATTACGGTTATTGAATAAAGTTATTTCTCCCCAGACAGTGGAATGACAAGCTTTAGGGGATCGAGGGCTTGGCAGCAAAAACGCTTTTAAAAAGCCATTATTTTTAAGGATTTTTTTAAAATTGACCCAGTTGCTTTTAATGTATTGTCTGTGATAGTTTTATGCCGCTGTGCAATCAAATTATTCTTTGTTATTGTTTGCCACATTTTCATTTTCATGCACTTAAACATAACACCAAGCATTTTTGTCATAATGGGAGATTCATTATAAACCTCTTGAGAAAAGTGGCCTGACATCACACAGACTTTTTAATGGGAGTACATCAGTGCTGGCAAACAGTAAGCACATCCAATTGAACTTAATTGAGTTCCATAAATTGGGTTCATTAGTGAGTGGAGTGCACAATAATGGTGCAATGACATATTTTTGTCACAGTCAGAATGAGTATGCATACTTCAGTCTGATTTAACGAAACATCAGAGGGCAATTTTAGGATCCTCTGAGTGTTCCTGTTGTGGGGCAGAGAGAATGAAATATTTCTGACATTTAAATCTGTGTCAGCTCACTTTAATTAGTGAATATTGTCCGAGTGTTGCCAAGCAACACAGATCGCTCACATGCACGCTGACCTTTGACCAACAGGAGTTGATCAGACGCTGCAGTCAGGAGTGTGCAGGGAGGGCTGGAGTGAGTGATGGGAGGTGGATGTTATTGACTCATCTCTCTGCCATCACACTGTCTGAGGCTTCTTAAGCAGGAAGAAAACTGAGACAGGCAGCTGGGCTGGAAACAGCCTTGAAAGCTCCTTGTGACATTTTGATTTCTCTGCCCGCCGTGCTGCACTGATAAGTCGACATTATTCCTCGCTTTCTTTGGCGGTGCCAAAAGAGGCCAGCTGAAAACTAGCTGACAACCAAGAAGCAGGCGGGGTGACAAGAATACTGTGAACATGAAAACTTTATTTGGGCTATTAAAGCTCTGAATTACAGGCCTCCGCCTGCATGAAGGACACTGAGGAGCCTCACTGCAGCGTTATGCTAACAGCAGACACCGGGCTGTTCAGGAGTTCGTTCAGTACAGAGGAATCTGTCACCTCAGGCCTGTGGACAGAATCACTGTAGGTCAGAGCTTTTCACATTATATGTACCAGACATTTTTCATTTTTTACCACTGAATTCATCACACCTTTTTCACTGCACCACCTCATGCCCTTCAGCTACAGTCAGAAACCTTTATTAAAATAACTCTAAGTTATATATTAGTTGAATTTGTCACTACATCCAGGATTGCATGAGACGGACGGGCAGATGATTTGTTATTTGTGCAGATTTAAACTGGACATGTAAAGGTCCTTTGTTCTTTTTTCTTCAAACAAAGAACAACACTCACCTCCACAGGGTGCCTCATTGTCACACCTAAGTGAGAGACCAGTCATCAAACGTCGACAAACTGTAGAAGTTCTGTTCTCTTCACCCCCCATCCTCCTGAGCTGCTGACCAGCTCAGACGCTCTTGCCCCTGAACCATTGACGGGGGCACTTGCTCTCAGACTCCAGACTGGCTCTTGTTCACAGATTCTTGCTGCTCTTTCTCCTGGGCTACGACTTGCTCATGCTCGCAGCAGAGCAGAACCTGGAGACCAGACAAGTTAGTGTGCCAAACACAAGGTTTCCAGCAACAAGGAGAACCAAGTCGAGCAGTGTCTAATCTGCAAGGACCCCAAGCAACCGGCTTCCTTGGATCTGCACCTTTGGAACAAGGACACAGCAAAGACTGCACCTGGAACCACAGCTCTTTCCAGCCTTATTATTAATAATTATTAATTATTTCCGATAGCCAGTTTGACACTTTAATTGGAGCTCTATGACGAGGTCAGGCCCTTGGTGAGGCATAGATCCCAACAGGGTGGTGCTCTGAACATGGAAGTTTTCCTTCTACTCCTTATCGTCAACAATCCCACTCTGGCAAGTGTCCCAAGATCTGCTGGGTTCACTGGTCCTAATCCAAAACCATCAGTTCTAGTGGACTTTAAACCCCAGGCACTGAGGTGAAGCAAAAACATTGGGTGAAGCGGGCATCTCAGTTCGTCCTTTAAGTGGTGAGTTTAGGTGTAAGTTCGTCATTAGACCAAACAGTGCTAACAAAACATTGGCAAACCAGTAGTCCGTCATTGTCAGTGTTGTTTCCAGCATCAATAGGCACTCCATTTTACACGTCCAAACAAACAAACAAAGTTTTGGTAAATTTTGCATATGGATGAGAGTGGCCTGAGAGTGATGGTACCTGGTGAAGAACAGGCTCTCAGAATCTCAAGCATCTTTCTGAACATGAACGCAGCAGAACAACGCCATTGAAATGTTGCAACATAGCAACTCAAACTGACAGCCGCACACAAATACCTGTGTTAAACTGTGGGAAGTGTGAGATAGTGCATCATTTCAAATAGTAAAATTGTGTAATTTTATGGTTTTGTATCTGTTCAAAGTAGTTGTTGCTCCACCATTTCTTCCACCGTCAAGAGAGCCTTGAGTAGCTGCAGGCTCTTTATGGAAATCAAGTCATTAAAAGGTCTGAAAAGCTGCCAAGTGTAGTGACAAAATAGTTGGCAACAGCAGAGTCTTTCCAACATCAAACACAGATATGACAGGCTGATGAATGTTCAAGCTGCTACCTGTTGGGTTTTAAAACATCAAATAGTCATTGTCAACGTAATTGAGCTGCCTTTGTATAATTGGTATAAACTGTTTAGATTAGCATCTGGTCTCAAATTAGTAACTGTAACAGTGTTTGTTTTTTAGTTTCCTTCCCTCCGACATTCTACTGTTGGAGTCTTGGTTTCAGCTAAAGACGACAAACATTATGCAAAACTTTGTCATGTGAAAAGGGTCAGCCAAAACTTTATTTACAATTTGTGTGGTCAAAATCTTTACCCTTTGAAATGCACAATAGAAATTGCCCGCCAGAGCTGATATTTTTGCTTATTGTGATGTCATTTTTTGGAGTGACTTTAAATGCTTTATATCCCTAAAATCTGTAATACCTTAAGTCAAAGATTATGTAAGTTAATAAACCATAATAATTGATAAAAGTATTGAAATAATGTCATTAAAATGTAATTAAAAATAGACATGGACACAATAAATATTGATCCAAAAGATTTTTAAAGGTAGAAACATCAAAACACTCTGGCATTGGGCACCACTGTGCATTTTCATGTGGTTTTGCAGCACACGTGACATCATTATAACACATATCAATGATGATATCGAAGCCTTAGCTTTCTGCTGCAAAATGACTACATGTTCTAGCTATCATGGTCTTTATTTATTTATTATACAAACAACGACCTTCCATGGCAATTACGAGGAAATATCAATGTCATTATGGCGAAATACCACGTTTGCATTCAAGGGCACAGGAAGGTGGGTGCTGCAGCACCCCGTATTGGCAAGGAATGGAACTACATCATCTGTAAATAGTGGCTATGTTACTAAAACTTGTGGATTATCTAAACATTTGTATATATTTTGAACAGTGTGTGATAAGAGGTCTGTAAGAAAATATATGAAAAAAGATACAATGTGCAGACGTAATTAATTCAACAACTGGTGGTTCATGAAGCTTCATTTGGACATCACTAAGCAAACTGTTTAAACAACACTGGGGTTAATGTGTGGTTATGTTTAGGCAAAAAAAAACACTTAAAATACCCACTGTTGGTGGCACAATCATGGCTTGAAATGCTGCCGATGTTATGCAAAGAAAGAAAAAACATGAACATGTTTGCATGGTTGTTAGGGTCATCACGTGATGGAACAACAAGCCTTTGCTTTCTGCCTCTAAAAGAATGAACGCTGTATGTATTATGTTTTTTATTACAGATCTGTTTAAGCAGAATCATGCAAACAACGAGGTGAGTTTTTAAAGGGTTAATAGATACTGGAGTTCAATTAGTCACTTAAACAGCGCTGTTTGCGATTCATTACTTGCATTTATTCAAAGAAGTCATAATTTTTACGTGTCAAGTGTTTAACTGTGGAGACGCAAATGCACTCCACTTTATAAAGAACATGTTTAGAAAGTCTTTTTAGTGTGTCTCCATCTTCTGTAGAGTTCAAGTCTGAAATATTTTTTTTCTGTACGTAGGATCCAGAAAGGACCCGACCTCCGAGTGATGGCCAAATGAAGCTTCATGAACCATTGTCTTTATTTTTTGGGTCCACTCTGGCACTCTTTGTTCAACAAAGGGTTGAAACCAAACTGCATTGCCATCCCTTGAGCCTTT